>NC_134357.1:24638164-24745664 GCF_048569485.1 Anomaloglossus baeobatrachus
CTATGTTACCTCCCAGCCATCCAAAATTCAGCCTGACACTGCCAGCTTTGGTAAACAATGTCCTGCAATGGTGGAGCAGGGAGCCATCCGCTCTCTTCACTGTCTGAGGCTCTGCAGAGCAGGAGTGATGCCGAGCCTCACACAGCAAAGAGCAGCACAAGTCGGCCCCACTCGTTAGGGACACGGAGCCATATTTTTTCTTTTTACATACATTAAGGTAACTGGGGTCTTATAATGTATGGAGAACACTGTGGAGGCTTCATAAGGTATGTGGGGGGGGGGGGGCCTCATATTGTAAGTTGGGCACCAAAATATATGAGGGGCAGTAAGGGGGCATCATAATGTGAAGGGGCACTATGGATGCTTATTATATGAGGGGCACTGAGGGTACTAACAAGGCCTCATCATGCATGTGGTGTACTATGGAGGCTTCAAAAGGTATGTAGGGAGCTATGGGGCAATCAAGGTATGAAGGGCGCTGAAGAGACTTCAACGTATGAGGGGAACTATGGGTGACTTATAATGTATGAGGGGAACTACAGGGGCATCATAATGTATGAGGGACACTGAGGGCACTATTGAGGCCTCATCATGCTTGTGGGGTACTATGGAGGCTTCATAAGGTATGTGGGGAGTTATGAGGGCCTCATATTGTATGTAGGGCACCAAAATATATGGAGGGGCACTAAGGGGACATTATAATGTGAGGGTGCACTATTGATGCCTATTGTATGAGGCACTATCGAGGCCTCATCATGCATGTGTGGTACTATTGAGGCTTCAAAAGGTATGTGGGGAGCTATGGGGCAATCAAGGTATGAAGGGCGCTGAAGAGACTTCAATGTATGAGGGGAACTATGGGTGACATATAATGTATGAGGGGAACTACAGGAGCATCATAATGTATGAGGGACACTGAGGGCACTATCGAGGCCTCATCATGCATGTGGGTACTATGAATGCTTCATAAGGTATGTGGGGAGCTGTAGGGCAATCATAAGGTATGAAGGGCGCTGAAGAGACCTCAATGTATGAGGGGAACTATGGGTGCTTTATAATGTACTGTATGGAGGGAACTACAAGGGTATCATAATGTATGAGGGATACTGTGGGGTACTCATATTGTGTGCAGGCACTATACTGTATGGGGGCACCAAAATGTAAGACTGGCACTATGGAGGCTTGATTATAAAACCCCCACATGCTTAATGTATGAGGGTGCACTATGGATATCTAATGTATTAAGGACACTGTGAGGGCACTAAGGGGTCTCATCATGCATATAGGGTGCTATGGAGGCTTCATAAAGTAGGTGGAGCCCTTTTAAGGTATGAAGGGCACAGAAGAGACCTCAATGTATGAGAGGAACTATGGGTGCCTTCTACTGTATGAAGGGAAGTATAAGGGATCATAATGTATAAGGGACAGTGTGGGGGCCTCATATTGTGTGTGGGCACTATAGTGTATGAGGGGCACCAAAATGTGTGAAGGACACTATGGAGGCTTGATAAAGTATGTGGGATATCATAATATATGATGGTGCATTATGGAGCCTTAATAAAGTATGTGGGGACCTATGATAGTATCTTAATGTATGAGGGAGCACTATGGCTATCTAATGTAGGAAGGAGACTGTGAGGATACTGGGGTTCTCATAATGTATGTGGGCACTATGGAGGATTCATAAGGTATGTGGGGAGCAATCATAAGGTATGTGGGGCACTGAAGATGCCTCATAATGTATAAGGAAACTATGGTTGCCTCATAATATATGAGGGATATTGTGAGAGCACCAAAATGTATGAGAGGCACTATGGAGGCTTCATAAGGTAATGTATGTGGGGAGCTGTTGAGCTATCATAATGCATAAACAGCACTGAGGAAGCCTCATAATATATGAGGGGAACTGTGGGTGCCTTATAATGAACGAGGGGAACTACAAGGACATCATAATGTATGAGGGGTACCATAATATACTAAGGGTACTATGGGGGCTTTGTAATGTATGTGGGGCACTTTAGGGGCATCATGCTGTGTGAAGGGCATTGTAGAAGCAGCAACATACTGTATGAGGGGCACTCTGAGGGCATCATAATGTATGAGGGGTACCATAATATACTAGGGGTACTATGGGGGCTTTGTAATGTATGTGGGGCACTTTAGGGGCATCATACTGTATGAAGGGCATTGTGGAAGCAGCAACATACTGTATGAGGGGCACTCTGAGGGCATCATAATGTTTGACTGGCATTTGGCTCTTTGTGGGATTATAATGTACAAGGGACATTATCAAACTCTATGGAGACCATGAAAGAGGTATCATAAAGATTGGAAACGTTAAGGGGCTTCACTAGGAAACAGATCAGTCAAATTTGCAATTTCCCAAATTAAGAAGGGGTGAAGTTTACATAAATCCAACCACAGATGGGATTTCCTGGGCCGATTGGGGATGGGCTAAAGCCTCCCTAAATTATCAACACCAAGTTTTGTAATTATCTTAGTCTATAATGAGAAATCATAGAAAAGTGCCGCCACATCGCAGATTGCCGTGTACGGGGTCGTGTAGTCGCAGGGCGATCGAGCGCCCATGCTGACCTCTGTCCACTGCCCACCAGGGGCCTTGTGTAGTCTTGCTAGAGCAGTAATGATGATATTATTGTTCCCCAGTTTTCCCAGAACAGATATAACCACAGCAGCATCAGGCGGTTTTTATTTTCGGTGGTCACGGTGCCTTCTCTCTGGTCATGTGGGAGATCTAACATGAGGAGCACAATTTTTCGAGGCCCACCTAATTTGTAATCTAAAAATAATAGAGTGGTCGTTGCTGGCGCGGCGGCCGGGGGGTAGGCAGCTAATGAAGGTGACAGGCTGGAAGCCTCCGCTTCTCTCTTGTCGGCTTTTGATCAGTGAAATAATGGCTCGTTTACTGCGCTGAAGCTCTCCGAGCCTTTCCTTGTCTTCTGCTGTGACAATCTGTTCTCTCTCGCCGCTTCTTCTTTTCCAAACTAACCAACTGTGTCTTGGGTCTAATGTGCCCTCCGCGCTGCAATATTGATTCCTGTGTATTCGCACATAAGCGCCGCTCGGGCCAGCAGATGCAGTCATTGCTGTTGTGGGCGCACATATTTCTTGCTCATGAAGCTGGGGCTGAGCCAGCAGAGAAGCGCTGTATTCACACCCAGTGGGGGGCAGCTGCTAGACCCCGTAAATTAAAGAGCATCTTCAGTATAATGATGTGGAGAGGCAGAGATGGTATGTAAATGCGGTGAAAGTCAGGAAAAGATTAAAATGGCGATTTCTTCCCCCAAATAAAGACCTAGACTGCTGTGTCGGTGCTCGGAGGACGGTCCGTGTTGTCAGGTTCACCGACGTTTGAAGGGGGGGTAGCATTTGGTATTAGAGGTGCTGTGACCGGAGAGATCCCCGTCCGTAGAAGCCAGACAGGTAAGTTGTGTGGAAAAGAATATGGTGTCATCCTCTTATCCCATACTTACCAGGCTCTGAATTCCAAATTGAGACTTTTGTAAACCCGCCCTATTTAAACCTGGAACCTAAAATTTAGTGGCGTACTGCTGATGGTGGCGGGCCACACACCCACTATGGGACTATGCCAAACAGTCATACCCCCGACCCACTATCTGCTCACATCTCCCAACAGCAGCTGCATATGTACGTCAGATGTCCAGAGGATATATACGGAGCAGGCTCACGTCCTGAGCCCGCTCCATACCTGACCGGTTAACCGTTTTACACAGCAGGCACCCGCCGGTAACTCCTGACATTAGAGCTCTGTTTACTGCTGTTTAACCCCTTAGATGCCACGGTGAACAAAGACCACAGCGTCTAAGTGGTTATTGGGATGACCCTCTGTAATCTCCATTGTGCCTGTGTGGGGACAGTCTGTTTTTTTTATGGCAGCTGAGGACCCCAATTTGGCCCTTTGCTTTATGTATTTGCTAGAATAAATATCCTTTTCAATGCAAATTTCACCATACACTTTAAATAGCTGAAAGCCAAAAACGTTTGGTACGTGGCAGCAAGCTATTTCATCCCCATAGGCGTGCACGCTCTGACAGCGGCTTATCTCCCCTGAGAACAGAAGGATCGGGCATATTGAAATCTAACTGCCCAATCATGCTTTACAGTTCTCCATATATTAGGCGGTCAGCTGCTCCTGTGTAATCTAAGGCCCTGTGCACACATTGAGCATTTGGTGAGTTTTTACCTCAGTATTCGTAGCCAAAACCAGGAGTGGAACAATGAGAGGAAAAGTAGAATAGAAACACATCTCCATTTTCACTTTTTTTTTTTTTTTTACCAACTCCTGGTTTTGGCTTACAAATACTGAGGTAAAAAATTCACCAAACACTAAACGTGTGCACGTGGCCTTAATATGGAGGTAAAAAACTCACCAAACACTGAATGTGTGCACGTGGCCTTAATACTGAGGTAATAAATTCACCAAACACTAAACGTGTGCACGTGGCCTTAATATGGAGGTAAAAAACTCACCAAACACTGAATGTGTGCACGTGGCCTTAATACTGAGGTAATAAATTCACCAAACACTGAACGTGTGCAAGTGGCCTTAATACGGAGGTAAAAAAAACTCACCAAACACTGAATGTGTGCATGTGGCCTTAATACTGAGGTAACAACTCACTAAATACTGAACGTGCACACGTGGCCTTAATACTGAGGTAAAAAATTCACCAAACACTGAACGTGCGCACGTGGCCTTATTACTGAGGTAACAACTCACTAAATACTGAATGTGCGCACGTGGCCTTAATACTGAGGTAAAAAACTCACCAAACACTGAATGTGTGCGCGTGGCCTTAATACTGAGGTAAAAACTCACTAAATACTGAACGTGCACGCGTGGCCTTAATACTGAGGTAAAAAATTCATGAAATACCGAACATGTACATGTGGCCTTAAAAATGAGGTTAAAAAAAACTCACCAAATTCTGAATGTGTGCACGAGGCATAACAGTTTGGCAGTTGCAAATTATTTACCAGTAAGGCTAGGTTCACAATTTCGTTGTTTTGTATCAGTCACAATCCGCCGCTCTGATAAACAACGCAATCCGTTTGGCGGATTCCGTTGTTTCCCATAGACTTGTATGAGCGGCGGATTGTGACTGATTCCTTGCGTTGCATCCTCCGCCCGACTGATCAGTGACCATCGGGCGGCAGGAGCGCAGCATGTAACGTTTTTTGAGCAGCGGAATCCTTTTGATTTCTCTGTGCATGCTCTCTCTCGGCGGCCGAACGATCAGCTGATCGCCCGCCGGCCGGCTTCTGTGCGTGATCAGCTGATCTCCCGGCCGCCGGCTTTTGAGAACGATCAGTCGTTCTCAAAAGCATGTGGCCGGGAGATCAGCTGATCACTCACAGAAGCCAGAGGTTGGCTAGTGTGAACGATCACTTGTTTTACAACGGAATCCACTTTCTCGTGATAATGAATTCCAATTCTTGTCACCCGTTGTACAACGCATCAGTCACAAGCGTCAAGCAACGCATGTGACTGATGCAAAACAACGGAAATGTGAACCTAGCCTAATTAACACTAAATTATCGTTTTTGGCCGCCTTAAAGGGTCTTTTCCAGGCTTCACTGCCCTTCACTTTTGATTTTGGAGGTGAGAGGTGCTGCCGGCGTTGTGGTGCCCGGTATTGAGCAGGCCCGGCTGGTGCCGTCACACACGTGTCCTAATAATCAGAACAGATCAGGCCCTAGATAACCCCTTTAAGGCCACACAGCTTGTAAGGCAGTCCAGCAAGGTTTTCCTTTCTCGTCTTAATGAATAATATCTGCAAATATTCAGGTTTCATGAATAAAATTTTCAGTTGCCTAGCAACATGTTATATGGGGTGCAGAGGTCGCGGTAACACGAGGGTCCTTGTCCAGGAACTGTCTCTTACATAAGACGGCGGTGCTATAAATGACACCCAATCCATTAGAGCAGCGGCATATGGCGGAGGTGGCCGTGCAGGAGTCATTAGACATCAATATTAAAAATAACAGCGCCACGCGTCCACAGCTTGTGTCTGGGATTACAGTACTGCCCGATTTACCTTACTGGAGCATGGCTGCAATACCAAACATTACCTGTGGACCAGGGTGGCACTAGTCGCCATGTGGTTGTAAATTCTGTGGCGAAAGAGTAATAGCACGTGTGCAAAGAGCGAAGTTAGCAAATTATGTCACTGCTATAATAGGACCAGATAAAACCTACAAACCAACGATCCTATCAATATAGGAGGCCGAAATAAAAACCGCCACACCATGACCATTACAAAGTGGACAAACAGTACGCCTATGGAACAAAAATGTATATCACCAAAAATACTTTACGCTACTACACTATACTAAATACCTCTGTATACTATACACAACCAAACTGTTACTAAATAAAAAAAAAACCAAACACTGTACAAAGACTAATATTACCGCTGTACAGTGACCATGTAGTGGTAGATACCAGTACAGTTATAGATAGTGACTTACAGCTGATGTTCTTTCTTATGGAGTCGTTCAATTTTTCCGTCTTTTCCTTCTGTCTCAGAGCGACACGACAACTTTTTCCAGCCACAACTCATCTGCAGAGATGAAAACAAAAACACATCTGATGTCTCACATTTCCAGCACCGTCCCCATCTATTCCCCCAGACTGCAGCTACCCCATATAATGCTCGCGGAGTGCCCCTTTAGTGCCCCCCCCCCTGCAGTAATAATGCCCCATTATTCCACCCCGCAGTACAAATGCCCTATTAGCTCACCCTGCAGTAATAATGACCCATTAGTGCCCCCGCAGTAATAATGCCCTATTACTTCCCCCTGTAAATGCCCCATTATTCCACCCCACAATAATAATAATAATAATAATAATAATGCCCATTAGCTCCCCGTGGAGTAAATATGCCTCATTAGCTCCCACTGACATAAAAATGCCCCATTACTCTCCCGGTAATAATAATGATCCATTAGTGCTGACTCCAGTAATAATACCCCATTATTGCCCCCCCTCAGTAATAATGCCCCATTATTCCCCCTGCAGTAATAATGACCCATCAGTGCCCCAAAGTTATAAGGCCCCATTGTTGTCCCCCTGCAGTAAAAATGCCCCATTATTCCACCCCACAATAATAATAATGCCCCATTAGCTGCCCTTGACATAAAAATGCCCCATTCTTCCCCCTGCAATAATAATGACCCATTAGTGCCAACGCCAGTCATAATACACCATTATTGCCCCCCCACCTCTGCAGTAATAATGACCCATCAGTGCCCCCCAGTTATAAGGACCCATTATTGCCCCCTGCAGTAATAATGACCCATTAGTGCCCCCTCCAATAATAATGCCCTATCATTGCCCCCGCAGTTATAATGCCAGATTATTGCCCCATGCAGAAATAAGGCTCCATTAGCTCCCACTGCAGTAAAAAAAAACATTATTCCCCCCGCAGTAGTAATGCCCCATTATTCCCCCCACAGTAATAATGCCCCATTATTCCCCCTGCAGTAATAATGCCCCATTATTCCTCCTGCAGTAATAATGCCCCATTATTCCACCCCGCAATAATAATAATGCCCCATTAGCTGCCCTTGACATAAAAATGCCCCATTATTCCTCCTGCAATAATAATGACCCATTAGTGACAACTCCAGTCAAAATACCCCACTATTGCCCCCCCCACCCCTGCAGTAATAATGACCCATCAGTGCCCCCCAGTTATAACGACCCATTATTGCCCCCTGCAGTAATAATGACCCATTAGTGCCCCCTCCAATAATAATGCCCCATCATTGCCCCCGCAGTTATAATGCCCCATTATTCCCCCCACAGTAATAATGCCCCATTATTCCCCCTGCAGTAATAATGCCCCATTATTCCTCCTGCAGTAATAATGCCCCATTATTCCCCCCACAGTAATAATGCCCCATTATTCCCCCCGCAGTAATAATGCCCCATTATTCCCCCCACAGTAATAATGCCCCATTATTCCCCCCACAGTAATAATGCCCCATTATTCCCCCCACAGTAATAATGCCCCATTATTTTTCCTGCAGTAATAATGCCCCATTATTCCCCCCACAGTAATAATACCCCATTATTCCCCCTGCAGTAGTAATGCCCCATTATTCCTCCTGCAGTAATAATGCCCCATTATTCCTCCTGCAGTAATAATGCCCCATTATTGCCCCCTGCACTAATAATAACCCATTAGTTCCCCCTAGTAATAATGCCCCATTAGTTCACCCTCCAGTAATAATGCCCCATTATTCCCCCCACAGTAATAATGCCTCATTATTCCCCCCACAGTAATAATGCCCCATTATTGCCCCTGCAGTAATAATGCCCCATTATTGCCCCCCGCACTAATAATAAGCCATTAGTTCCCCCTAGTAATAATGCCCCATTAGTTCACCCTCCAGTAATAATGCCCCATTATTGCCTCCCCCCACAATAATTATGCCCCATTATTGCCCCCTGCAGTAATAATGCCCCATTATTGCCATCTGCAGCAATAATGCCCCATCAGTGCAGACCCCCCCATTACAATTCCCCAGTATTGCCCCCTGCAGTAATAATACCCATCCAACACCAAAAACAGAGAATGTGAGCCCGGCTCCCCCTCACATCACGGTCTGATCCCACAAATGCTCTTCTGGATGAAGGGGCAAAAATTCACACAGACACCTCCAAAATCTTGTAGAAATCCTTCCCAGAGGGGCGGGAGGTGTTATATCTGCAGAGGACGACTCCATATTAATGTCTATGGATGTAGGACGGGAGGTCAGAAAAGCCCCTGGAGGAATGTGGAGGGGCACATACGTTTCTCCATATAGAGTAGCGGTGTTCTGTAGGGGGTATGGTGGGCTGCCCTTTAATTGTATGGGGTGATTTCCATTGATAATAGACTCGTTTTCTCCTCTAGGACATATTTGGTCAGGTTTATCCCGTCCCATATTTTTTCTGGGATTTATAGCCGGTGACGATGGTCCCTTCTGGCGCCCGGCTGCACGGAGCACGGGGTGTCGGGTCCTCCATGTATAAATACCAGTAATCACTGTAACAGATGGACGCCGTATGATTGACAGGAAGTGTAATGACAGGACTGGGACCAACGTAAAGGATCCGATGATGCTGTAGGAAGCCACACAGATTGTGAGCCTACGAGCCGGGCCTTCCTTGTGTTCCCGCAATGTGTTCCTGACATCTCCGGCAAGTCTTATGTAAGACGACTATTATTATTAATTGAGTATGTAGGCAGATAACAGAGAAACAAGGCTGAAAGCCGAGGCTCATGTCAGGGGAGAATGGAAGAAAGACCACCCTGCTGGTGTGAGTGGGGGGGAACGCGGCGTGTGCTGTGCTGTCGACGAACCTTTCATGAATTCATTCACCGACTCATTCAACGCTTGGAAGCAGCTTCCTAAAATTAGCAATAACTTACAATAGACGGAAGAGAAAAAAAAAAAAAGCCTCTCCTTCAAGGACTGAACGTGAAGAACGTTCTGCAGAAGACGTAGAATTTTCCTTCAATGATCCTGCTAGGAAATAAAGGGATCGCATCGTCTGCAGACTATCGCAGACTGAGACGCCCTGCAGGTGGAAGCTTGGGGGCATCCGACGCTGACGTATTAGGATGGGTATTAGGTGGAGATGGCAGGATGGCAGTAAGAGGGCGACCGGGGACCACACGGCAAAATCACACCCCCTGAAAACCCTGCCGTATAGCGATGCCCGCCGCTCCTATCCTGGGTCTGCCCCCCAGTATCTCGCCCGCTATGGGGCAGCCATGTGTATCAGATCTGGAGGATTTTTGGAAAAAAAAACAGAGCTATTTTGGGACCATCTTCCATTTATACTGGTGTCTTTTTAGTCTTTATTTTATAGCGCCAACATATTCCTCAGCGCTTTACATACATCAGCAACACTCTCCCCATTGGGGCTCACAATCTAAATTCCCTATCAGGATGTCTTTGGAGTGTGGGAGGAAACCGGAGAACCCGAAGGAAAGCCACGCAGAACATACAAACTCCTTGTAGATGTTGTCCTTGGTGGGATTTGAACCCAGGACCCTAACGCTGCAAGACTGCAGTGCTAACCACTGAGCCACCATATTGACCACTGAGCAACCTTGCTGCCCTTTTTATGTGACAGATGGGCATTGAAGCACCAAGGCCTGGTGTGACTATTACCACTATATGCCATAACTGTGCCCATGAGAAGTCCATTTGATGTGTACCCAGAGCAAACAGCTCATGGGGCACTGTGGATGTACAAGTGCCACGAAGGTGCCCATTTATGCAAAGGGGTAAATCGGGGACGATATGGTGTGTTAGGTTGCAACTCGTAAAGAATAGATGGAAGGGTTCACAAATCAGATCGATAAGTGCCAACACCAACGTGCAAATCGTACTTCTATTATGGGGCATCTGGAGAGGGCAGGTGGACCCTATGGGGCATCTGGAGAGGACAGAGAGATCCTATGGGGCATCTGGAGGGGACAGGGGGACCCTATGGGGCATCTGGAGAGGACAGGGGGACCCTATGGGGCATCTGGAGAGGACAGGGGGACCCTATGGGGCATCTGGAGAAGACAGGGGGACCCTATGGGGCATCTGGAGAAGACAGGGGGACCCTATGGGGCATCTGGAGAGGACCCAACCCAGTCTGGTACAATTCTCTGTTTTATTAGGTGGCGAGGACCTGATATAGATCTCCTCAACCCAAGACATAAAACATATGGATCATGAAGACCTCCTGTCCCCCGGGGTTGAGGGATATGGTAATGTTAACCCGTAATGTAATGTTTTCTATGGTACCCGCTCACCTTTACATACACTCCTGTCTGGCACAGGTGAATGCTAACATTAAAAAAAATCAATGGGTACCCCCAGATGGCACTAATATTAGATGCCAATAACAGAATAAAGTTTTGCTCCAAATCATACATGGTTCACATGAATGTCTATAATTGATTGGGGGCAGAATCCTAGTGCCCACATAAAGGACACTGATGAACGCCAACAACGAACAACATAAATGAGTTTGGGTAAAAGTCAACAAAGAACAAACAAGAGGATCAATGAGCGCCCAAAGAGGGTATTATAAGAGTGGGCGCATAGCTAAGTCTGGGGACTATTCGCATAACAGTTTTTGCGTGGCAAGAGCCCACATGAGGAGTTTGTCTCAATGTCCACACAACATCAAAAAGTTCCCACCAATATCAGTGAGGTGCATCATCTGTGTACCCATTATCAAAGCGGCGCATACAGTATGAGCATAGAATATCTTGTCCTAGAATCACTGTGCCCACTGGGGGCTCAGCTAGTGCCCACCGATTGTCAACACAAAAAATTATAAGTGCCCATAAAGGGAATTATCAAAGTGTCCACATGAGTGAGGATCAGCGCAACCCACATGAGTGAGGATCAACGCAACCCACATCAGTGAGGATCAAAGTAACCCATATGAGTGAGGATCAACGCAACCCACATCAGTGAGGATCAAAGTAACCCATATGAGTGAGGATCAACGCAACCCACATGTGAGGATCAGCGCAACCCACATATGTGAGGATCAGCACAACCCACATAATGAGGATCAGCGCAACCCACATAAGTGAGGATCAGCGCAACCTGGATAAATGAGGATCAACACAGCCCACATAAGTGAGGATAAGTGAAGCCCATATAAGTGAGGATCAGCGCAGTCCACATAAGTGAGGATCAGTGCAGCCCATATAAGTGAGGATCAGCGCAACCCACATAAGTGAGGATCAAAGTAACCCATATGAGTGAGGATCAACGCAGCCCACATGTGAGGATCAGCGCAACCCACATATGTGAGGATCAGTGCAACCTGGATAAATGAGGATCAACACAGCCCACGTAAGTGAGGATAAGTGAAGCCCATATAAGTGAGGATCAGCGCAGTCCATATAAGTGAGGATCAGCGCAGCCCATACAAGTGAGGATCAGCGCAACCCACATGAGTGAGGATCAGCGCAGCCCATACAAGTGAGGATCAGCGCAGTCCACATAAGTGAGGATCAGCGCAGTCCACATAAGTGACGATTAGCGCAACCTACATAAGTGAGGATCAACGCAACCCACATAAATGAGGATCAGCACAACCTACATAAGTGAGGATCAGCACAACCCACATAAATGAGGATCAGCACAACCCACATAAATGAGGATCAGCACAACCCACATAAATGAGGATCAGCACAACCCACATAAATGAGGATCAGCACAACCCACATAAATGAGGATCAGCGCAAATCATCTTTTGCTGAAATCACCTACATAAGAGGTTTGGATGAACACCCGCACAACGTCAATAAGTGAGGCGTATTGTGTGCCCATGGAGGGCATTGTCAAAGTGGTCACATCCCCAAAATCTGGGACGTTACAACCTAGGATATCTCATATCGGAATCACTGTGCCCACTCAGCAGTTGCCCACCGATAGGGTTCAGGTGAGTGTCACGGGCATTCTCACGATGCCTGCATACTGGAGTATCAACATTAAACCTCTTGTGCTAAGAGCACCCACATTTAGGGTTCAGTTGGAGATATCAATAGTCAGTGCCCACGGTGTGGATGTAAAAATGAGATTCCGAAAAATGCCAAGTGCCACGAAGGCCATTATCAAAGTGCTCACATACAGGTAAATCAACATAAAATATGTCTCGTCGGAGAAACCCGCATCGAAGGTTTAAATGAACAGAGAACATTGATTTGCCCCCCTATAGGGATGATGTGAACGCCAACATAGCAGATCAATGAGTGCCCACCGCCGGCATTATCAAAGTGGGTTTGGATGAATGTCAACATAAGGATTAATGAGTTCCTGCATACGGGAGAAGCAACATGACATGGCTTTTTGTGTACGTGCCCACATGGAGGGTTCAGGTAAAAGTCAACACTAGCAATGAGCGGCTGCCGGCGGAGGGCACGATCAAAGTTCCTACAGAGGTGGAGGCAATAGGGATGATGTCAGCCTAGAGACGGCTTATATAAGGGCTTCTGCCACATGAATGGGCATTGATGGGTCAGGGGAGGTGGCTCGCATACGGGAGAAGCAACATGACATTTATTTTTCTGTAAGTGCCCACATAGAGGGTTCAGGTAAAAGTCAACACTGGCAATGAGCGGGTACCGGTGGAGGGCATGATCAAAGTTCCTACAGAGGTGGAGGCAATAGGGATGATGTCAGCCTAGAGGATGATATTGAGGCGGCTTATATAAGGGTTTCTGCCACATGGATGGGCACTGATGGGTCAGGGGAGGTGGCCCATATCGGTGCCCACATACGGCGGTGACAGACTGCCCCATCGGTGATGGAGGCTGGACCTGATGGTCCTTACAATATAACCATGCAATCCTGAACCGCAGAGACATCTGTATGGAATAAGAGACAGTCAGGACCAAGGAGAGAGACGAGACAGACATGAGACAGTCGCAGACAGGAGACAGACTGCTGCTTGGAGAAAGTGGAAGCAAGCGCAGAGGGAAAGAGACAAGAAAAAATGAGACCTGGAAAGGATACGAGACAGACACCTTTGGAAAAGACAGCCATTTGCATCTAGAATTAGCCCCGGTCCTCAGAGACAGGACATTTGTGCAATGATTTGTGCAACTGAGAGATGAGCTCAGGGGGAGGAGATGTGAGACTCGCAAAATAGAGACAGACCAGACAGCTATGTGCGGAGAGAGCGCGAGAGGTGGACATTTGGGTGGAAAGGAGACAGCTGGTACCAGCGATGCGCTCTCCTCTGTCTCCATGGTAACCTCTAGGCATCTCGCAAGGAGACAGCAAACAAGAGATAGGAGGGGAAGGAAGGGGGTGCAGGGAGGATGGAGAGAGACTCCGAAAGTACGATCTAGAAAGAGAGAGCCGAGGAGTGAGTGACGGACCCGGCATCCTTGGGATGTCACATGAAAAGAGACACACAGAGAATCGAGCGGGAGGCGTCCTCTCTTCCGTACGCAATGTCCCCGTCTTGTCAGAGCCTGCAATAACTTGTACCATTAACGCAGCTCTGCAGAGCATCTCGCCATTAACCCGTT
This sequence comes from Anomaloglossus baeobatrachus, assembly GCF_048569485.1. Taxonomy (NCBI): domain Eukaryota; kingdom Metazoa; phylum Chordata; class Amphibia; order Anura; family Aromobatidae; genus Anomaloglossus; species Anomaloglossus baeobatrachus. Next base: position 24,652,258 of record NC_134357.1, read on the forward strand.
GTTCACAGCCGGGCTAACTGTCCGTTTATTACCCTCCAGCCTCCCAACGGTCTACGATAACCATCTATCGGGGAAGGGGGGGGAGGTTCACAACCGGTCAAGCCGAGGAAGTCACCCCTGATCTCGCCCCCACAGATCCTCACTCCATTTGTCCCCAAGACACTGCAGAATGTTGCATCTTGCATGCAACAGTGGACAAGGAAGGGTAAAGAGCAAGAGAAGAGAAAGGTGGAGACAGTCTGCGAGGGAGGGAGAGAGATAATATGAGTGGATGGAAGGGAAAGAGGGGGAGAGAGTGAAAGTGTGAGAGGGAGGGAGAGAGAGCGCAGTCATCCTGCCAGACAGAGCGAGAAAAAGAGAAAGCAGAGGTAGACCGGGAAGCGGCACCCTAACACCAGCCTGCACCCCAAATCTGAGGTCAGAGCACCGAAGCACCAGTCATGTGTGTGTGTATTCCTGTGTCGTGTGTGATATTCATGGGGAAGAGCATCTCTGCTCTCCGGCTCTGGGCATCTCCACCTGTTGTGCATGCATGTAGCGGTGCGCCAGATGGGTGTGTGGCTGCAGCACTCGGCGTGTGTGTGTGTGGCACTGACACTGCATGTGTGGCCACTGACACTGCATGCTCTGTGGGTGTGTCACTCACTTGTGCACCACCAGTTGCTTTGTGCACACGGGTACATTGGTGTCTTCAGCACCAAAGTATTCACCTTCCAGAAGCAAAACTGAAAAAAAGCAACCTGTGGCATGGGGGAGAACTATAAATACCAGCTTAGTAAACTCAGATCCAGGTCTATTTTCCAAATCGCAATCTGACAGCACTGAATGGGTTAAATCTTTGAACGTCATCTATATATCTTCACCCTCCCATACACAAGAGTCCTAGACAGACTTTACAAAGGTTCAGACCTGTATGTAAATACCCCCGCCAAACCAGAGTGGCATGTGGCACCCTCCCCACCCCCTCCGCTGGCACCCAGCTCATATCACCCCCCCCTTTAGCACCTACGCCCCTTATTTATATAACACCTTATAATGACTGATGCGATTTCGATAGTATTTTTCCAGCTCCCGCTTGCAAAAAATCAGGGTACAGAGGATGTCTATGATCATATTGGGAGGGTTCGGAGAATAATATGGGATGGACCAGATAATAATGGGTATCCAAGGAAGTGTAGGCTATTCTACAGATGTCTGTGTCTAACCGAATCTTCAACCCACAGGCAATGATCATCTCGTCTTGGGGTTAACTCTGTGCGGTCCAACATGACGTGGTATGTAAGACCATATAATGGGGTCTAAGCTGGGTGTGGGGGGGTAGTAAGAGTAGAAGGGTAAGATTTATGGATGTCTGTAGTGTCTGTATACACTTTCAGTGATAAAAGAATATAGGAGTACTATACATTTATTGGGGTATGAGTATATAGGATGGAGATATGTGTATATGTGCATTTTGGAATTTAAGGTTCTATATATTTATAAATGATGTATAGGATACATTGGATATATATATATATATATATATATAAGGTTATGATCATGTATAGAATATATATCTCAGGAGTTACAAGATATATAGGATACATACTAATTTAGGTATGTAGAAGTGTACATGGGTATATATAAGGGGTTGTGTAGACGAGGTGTACATGGGTATATATAAGATGTATTTATATACACTACAATATATAGAACATCTAAGACATATTATAAACAAAGAATGAACTATAAAATAATAAACAGGGTGTTAAGTATTCGGATGAAGCAATGGTAGAATACACAACTTTGCTGAAGGAGAATAGAATGCCCAAAATTAGAGCGCACAATGATTGATGTAGAAAGGTCAGAATATGATGTGCTCCAATGCTCACAGCGTGAGAGAAAATAATAACAGGGTTTTAAGTATTTAGATGAAGCAATGGTAGAATGCTCAATCATTGAGGAAAGAGAATTAGAATGCCCAAAATTAGAGCGCGTATTGATTGATGTAGAAAGGTCAGAATATGATGTGCTCCAATGGTCAAAGCATTAGAGAAAACAATAACAGGGTTTTAAGTATTTGGATGAAGCAATGGTAGAATGCACAACTTTGCTGAAGGAGAATTAGAATGCCCAAAATTAAAGGGCGCATTGGTTGATGTAGAAAGGTCAGAATATGATGTGCTTCAACGGTCAAAGCGTGAGAAAATAATAATAGGGTTTTAAGTATTTGGATGAACCAATGGTAGAATGCACAATCTTTGCTGAGGGAGAATTAGAATGCCCAAAAATTAGAGCGCACATTGATCGATGTAGAAAGGTTACTATATGATGTGCTCCAATGGTCAAAGCATTAGAGAAAACAATAACAGGGTTTTAAGTATTTGGCTGAAGCAATGGTAGAATGCACAATCTTTGCTGAATGAGAATTAGAATGCCCCAAAATTAGAGCGCGCATTCATTAATGTAGAAAGATCAGAATATGACTATATGATGGTTCTCCAATGGTCAAAGTGTGAGAGAAAATAAAGAATACACAGGGGTTGTGGTAGGTTTGATTGCTTTGTGTAGGGAAACATTGCTGCCTCGATGGGCAAAGCAGAATTAGAATGTGCAGAGTGTTTACAAGAGCAAACATCGATTTTGTGATAATGTTAGAATGCGCTGTTTGTATGGTGGACACGATGTGATACAAAGCCTCAGTTCGGAAGAAGGGATGGTAGAATGCCTTACGTCTTGAGGAAAGCAAAACTAGAAAGTCCAGGATTTAAAGATAAAAAAGATTAGAATTCCTCGTACAAAGAAAGAATGTTAGAATGCTCTGTATGTACGGTGCCGCAATGTTACAATGTGTAGACTACGAGAAAGGAAGAAGCAGAGTGCGTCATATAGAGAAACTGTTGAAAAAGCTCTGCATGTAAGGTCAAAAAAATCTATACTATCCTAAGTACGGGCCACTGCATGTCAGAAAGTACAAGATGTCCGCACTCTAATCTAGCCAATCTGGATTGATTGACATCCCGGAGGACTGGACACGTCAGCACCTTCGCAAAATCTTGCACTTGGGCCATGGAGCTTCTTGCGCATGCGCAGAGATGAAGGCCATACACCATGCATGCGCCTTAACTCAAATTTGGACAGAACTTCTAAAGTTGTTCCCTGTCCTCAGGGATCGTAGTCAAGCCAGATTTGGCGGGATTACAGAGAGTGAACATTTTGACTCGTCTTTGAATGGTTTCCACCATTTCGACTGCAAAGAGCTCATCAACGTTTGGCACGCGCAGGCATGAAAGTTGTTGTTTTTATCGTAATGAGGCATCTACTTCGGCAACAAAGGACACATTTGGAGAGTACAGGAAAATAATAGTCAGATACTGTTGGCAGATTAGGAGTAGAAGCCCTTGCGACAGGTTTCCCTTTAAATCATGACAGTCTGGCCCATGGTAGCCACCACTGGGGGTGACCCCAACATAGAAAGCAATACACCTCTCATTAAACTGAAGAATTCAATCAGTATCCACTAAACTACTGCCATCTGTCTAGTATGATATTGGATAAGGAGAAAGTTTAGAATGCCCAATACAATAATACAATAACACAATACACAATAAGAAGAAGCCACGCTAAATTGGAAATTAAAGGTGGCGTGAAGCGTGACAGAACGTAAGACGAAATGCTAGAATCTGTAGAAAGGGACAGAAGTGAAAGTACATCAGCATATGCAGGGTTAAGACAAAATCACAAGTTAAAAAACAGAATGTTCACTGTGAGGGCAATGCTTACATAACTGCAGTACAGGGAAATGATGATACAGTGGGCACACAGCCTTGATAGCAGGAAGCCAAAATTGTGGGTAACCATTGTTAGAAAGCACTCTAATAGAAAATCATAGTCAAGTTGCCAAAGTACCAACAGCTGGTGTAAAACTAAACAATAACAGCATTGTTAAAATCTTAAAAGCAATAGTAGAATGCTGACATAGTATGGAAGCAATAGTAGAATGCTCACTTAGCATGGAAGCAATAGTAAAATGCTGACATAGTGTAGATGCAATAATAGAATACTCACATTGTATGGAAGCAATAGTAGAATACTTATATTGTATGGAAGCAATAGTAAAATGCTCACAGAGTAAAGAAGCAATAGTAGAATGCTCACATAGTATGGAAGCAATAGTAGAATGCTCACATAGTATGGAAGCAATAGTAGAATGCTCACAGTATGGAAGCAATAGTAGAATGTTCATATAGTATGGAAGCAATAGTAGAATGTTCATATAGTATGGAAGCAATAGTAGAATGCTCATATAGTATGGATGCAATAGTAGAATGCTCATATAGTATGGATGCAATAGTAGAATGCTGACTTAGCACGGAAGCAATAGTAAAATGCTGACATAGTGTAGAAGCAATAGTAGAATGCTGACATAGTATGGAAGCAATAGTAGAATGCTCACAGTATGGAAGCAATAGTAGAATGCTCACATAGTATGGAAGCAATAGTAGAATGCTCACAGTATGGAAGCAATAGTAGAATGCTCACAGTATGGAAGCAATAGTAGAATGCTCACAGTATGGACGCAATAGTAGAATGTTCATATAGTATGGAAGCAATAGTAGAATGCTCATATAGTATGGAAGCAATAGTAGAATGCTCACATAGTATGGAAGCAATAATATAATACTCACATTGTATGGAAGCAATAGTAGAATACTTATATTGTATGGAAGCAATAGTAAAATGCTCACAAAGTAAAGAAGCAATAGTAGAATGCTCACATATATGGAAGCAATAGTAAAATGCTCACAAAATGGGAAAGCAATAGTAAAATGCTCACATAGTATGGAAGCAATAGTAGAATGCTCACATAGTATGGAAGCAATAGTAGAATGCTCACATTTTATAGAAGCAATAGTAGAATGCTCATATAGTATGGAAGCTACAGTAGAATGCTCATATAGTATGGAAGCAATAGTAGAATGCTCACATGGTATGGAAGCAATAGTAGAATGCTCATATAGTATGGAAGCTATAGTAGAATGCTCACAGTATGGAAGCAATAGTAAAATGCTCACATAGTATGGAAGCAATAGTAAAATGGTCACAAAGTAGGGAAGTAATAGAATGCTTACATAGCAGAGAAGCTGTAGAAGAATGCTCAAATATTAAGAAAGCAATAATAGAAATCTCACAAAATAGAGAGGCAATAGTAGAATGCTTACATAATAGGCAAGGAATTGTATAATCCACATAGTAGAATACTTTCATATTAGATAAGCAGTAGAAGAATACTGACTTAGAAAGGAAGCAATAGTAGAATGCTCAAAGAATTAAAGCAAAAGTACATTGCTCACATAGTATGGAAACAATAATAGAATGCTCACATCATTAGGAAGCAATAGTAGAATGCTCACATCATAGGGAAGCAATATACATGTCTTATGTCTTACATAGCTGTAAAGCAGTAGAGGAATGCTTACATTATAGAGAATAATAGAATACCCACAGAGTTTGGAAGACATTTATGCAATGATTATGTAATATCCAAGCAGTAGTAGAATACTCACAAAATAGGAAAGCAATAGTAGAGCGCTCACATAGAATGGAAGTAATAATAGAATGCTCACACATTAGAGAAGTAATAGAATGCTCACATAATAGGGAAGCAATAATAGAGCGCTCACATAGTATTGAAGCAATAATAGAATGCTCACATATTAGAGAAGTAATACAAGAATGCTTACATAATAGGGAAGCAATAGTAGAGCACTGAAATACCATCAAAGCAATAATAGAATGCTCACATATTAGAGAAGTAATAGTAGAGCGCTCATATAATAGGGAACCAATAGTAGAGTGCTCACATAGTATTGCAGCAATAATAGAATGCTCACATATAAGAGAAGTAATAGTAAAGCGCTCACAAAATAGGAAAGCAATAGTATAGCACTCACATACGGTAGTATGGAAGCAATAATAGAATGCTCACATATTAGAGAAGTAATACAAGAATGCTTACATAATAGGGAAGCAATAGTAGAGCACTGAAATAGTATCAAAGCAATAATAGAATGCTCACATATTAGAGAAGTAATAGTAGAGCGCTCATATAATAGGGAAGCAATAGTAGAGTGCTCACATAGTATTGAAGCAATAATAGAATGCTCACATAGAGAAGTAATAGTAGAGTGCTCACAAAATAGGAAAGCAATAGTAGAGCACTCACATACGGTAGTAGTATGGAAGCAATAATAGAATGCTCAAATATTAGAAAAGTAATAGTACAGCGCTCACATAATAGGGAAGCAGTAATAGAGCGCTCACATAGTATGGAAGCAATAATAGAAAGCTCACATTGTATGGAAGAAATGGTTCGCATCGTTTGGAAGATTAGTTGCATAGTATGGAAGTAATGGTAGAATGCTCTGGTGATTTGCATTCTAGGAAGCAAATTAAACTATTGCAGGATAAACTAAGTGTCCTCCTGACTGTTTCTGTCAATTATCTCGCTGTTTTCAATAACAAGTAAATGAAGTGTGAATGCAGCTATGGAGGATAATACAGGCTGGAACGCAGAACCAGCGCAAGATAAAACAAAAATATTGTGCTTAGTGGCTCAGCGTCTTCAGATGTCTTTGAAGGGTTTTCTGCTTTGGACAATCCCTTATTGTCAGGATTCATGATGATGATCAGCTGTAATCTGCAGAGGAATCCAGCAACAAGCGTTCAGATTCCATATAGGACCACCACAGACGAAGTTAGGTACAGCCCAAAAAGTACCACAAAGTTGTGCCGCTGTGTAAAATGTAGAGGAAAGAAGAATGCAATGATGTGGAAATCTTTTATATTTCCATAACACAGAAAATATCACACATCAGAAGTTGAACAATGGACGCTTTTTCATTTGATTTGAAAAAATTAACTTTACAAATTCATGAAAGCGACAAATCTCAGAAAAGTAGTGCTCAGACGCGTCCACCATTGTGTCCCTCTTCTTTTTACAACGGCCTGTACACGTCTGGGAATTGAGGAGACAATTGCTGGAGTTTTAAGAGAACTTTGTCCCATTCTTGTCTGATGTAGGATTCTCACTGCTCCACAGTAGGGGGTATTTTCTGGATTTTTAATTATATAGTGCATAAATGTTTTCTATTGGTGAAGTTCTGGACTGCACAAGGCCGGTTTATCACCCGAACTCTTCTTCTGTGAAGTCGTGCTGCTGTGATGGGTGCAGACTGTAGTTTATTTGGCTGAAATATACAAGGTCTTCACTGAAATAGATGTTGTCTGAATGAAGCAGATATTGTTCTAACACCTCTATATAATGTGTAAACTTCCCAGTCATAGGTACTAATGCAGTCCTATACCACCAGAGATGCAGAACTCTGAACTGATAACTAAGTAGATGGTCCCTCTCCTTGATAACAAACTGGATGGTCCCTCTCCTTGATAACATACTGGATGGTCCCTCTCCTTGATAACAAACCAGATGGTCTCTCTCCTTGATAACAAACTAGATAGTCCCTCTCCTTTACAAGAACCCGGATGGTCCCTCTCCTTCATAAGAACCCTGATGGTTCCTCTCCTTGATAAGAAAATGGATGGTCCCTCTCCTCAATAACAAACTGGATGGTCCCTCTCCTTGATAACAAAGTGGATGGTCCCTCTCCTTGATAAGAACCCAGATGGTCCCTCGCCTTGATACCAAAATGGATGGTTCCTCTCCTCAATAACAAACTGGATGGTTCATCTCTTCGATAACAAGCTGGATGGTCTCTCTCCTTGATAACAAGCTGGATTGTCCCTCTCCTCGATAATAAACTGGATGGTCGCTCTCCACAATAACAATCCAGATTATCCCTCTCCTCGATAACAAATTGGATGGTCCGTCTCCTCGATAACAAACTGGATGGTCTCTCACCTCGATAACAAACCGGATGGTCCTTCTCCTCAATAACAAGTTGGATGATCCCTCTCCTTGATAACATGCTGGATGGTCCCTCTTCTCGATAACAAACTGGATGGTGCCTCTCCTCCTGAGTCCGCAGGAAACGCACTCACAGTTCCTTTAATGAATTTCACAGTTTGATCCATCTGACGACAGAACAGTTTTTCATTTTGCCATTTCCCATTATAAAAAAGCTTTGGAGTTTCTGGATTGTGTTGATATTTGGCTTATTTGCATGATGGATCATTAACTTGTATTTAGGGATTGCATGGAGAACTGTAATCACAGGCAATAATTTCTGGAAATATACTGAAACCATTGCAGTGATTTTCATGACCAAATCATGCCTGTATTTATTGCAGAGCTGTCTGGCAGCCCATAGATGCAATAATGGCAGTCGGCTTTGTCCCTTGACACCACTGATTTCTCCAGAATCTCTCAATCTTATGATGATATTATATACTGTAGATGGTAGATATTCAAAGTCTTTGCAATTTTACATTTTTCTTCAAAGTTTCCACAATTTTTAGACCTAATTGTTCACAGATTAGTAACCACTGACTATCTTTGCTTCTGAGAGACTCTGCCTCTCTAACATACTCTTTTAGTTGAAAATTGACCCTCCAGCTGTTTTTCGTTAGTACCACTTATTTTTTCAGCCTTCTGTCAAACCCTGTCCCAACTTTCTTGAGATGTGTTGCTACCATCAATTTAAAATTGAGTTGGGGTTTTTTTCAAACCAAAAAGAAAAATGTCCAACGTTCAACTTCTGATCTGTTCTAAGTTCTGCAGAAATAAAATATGGTGATAAGAGATTTCCAAATCATCGCATTCTTGTTTTCTTCACATTTTACGCAGCGGGACAACTGTTTTGGATTTGGCTTTGTTTTACACATTGACCACTGAACTTAAAGGGCTGTGCATGTAGCGCACTAAGGTGGTGTAGACGTTTTTCTCCGGAATATGGTTTGGAAATGCTTGAATGATTTTCGCACAGAGGAAACATATTCAGAGTTGTATTATTTCAACCATTTATGGAAACAAAACCCTGGAGCCAAATCAGAGCAATGAGCTACAAAAAAAAGGATCCTAGGGGGGGACTGCATATGACATGGACTTCAGTGAGCGCCATGTAATACTTCACTTCTCCTGCGGAGGTGCTGTAGGGAAACTCAACACTTGCTGGTTACAGCTGATCACGCTGGGTCCTAGTGCTGGGACTTTTCGTGATCAGCTCATTCTTGGATAACTAAAAAGTTGGTCAATCTCTTTAAGGAATTAATTGAGGTGAGCTCAGTATAGGGCGACTAGGTAGAGCGAATGAACCAAGGGCTGGGGGGTTGATTTTGAAGTCAATCTACTAACCTTCCCCCTCTCTCTCAGGTCTGGTTTTCCTTCCACCTTCTTCATTTATTATTCAGTACTCCTATCAAGCACGTGTTCCTCACTCCCCAATCTCCTGCACCCCACGAGGTCTCCCCATCATAGTGCAATAAGATCTTCCTCTATCCCAGCTGTCCTTAAGCATCTACACTCCTCCCATCATCCTGCTCCACAACCCTCAGCCTCAACTCACCATCTCGACCTTCATGCTTCCTCCATGATCGGATCACAAGACTTTCCACCAAAAATCACATACTTCGCCCACAGGAACCCTAAGTACCTCCATCAGCGCTCTGCACCCACACGAGGCAAGCGTCAGTCCTCGGCGTCTAGTTTGCTCTTCCCTGCAGCCATCGAAGGAGCAGTTCCCCCATCTCAATACCCATGGGCCATCTTGTGGGACCCTACGGTAGCGGACGAAGAAGGGGCTCAAAGTTCTTCCACTCCTCGACCGTTTTACCATTCAGAGTGGGGCATCTTGGAAAATAATGAACCAGCACGTGGACTCGATTTACGAGGGGTCCCGACGACTCTCAGACCTCACGGATTTCCTCCGAAAGATGAAGGTGAGTGGAAACAGAAAAAGTTTTAAAAGCAAGATGTTGTCTGCACCTTCTTAATTTCTGCCTTTCTCAACAGGAACGGACCCACAACTGTATGTGACCATCGTTATCTCCGTGGTCATTGTGTTTGTGGCCACCGGGATAATCATCAAGTTCTGGTGAGTAATTATCAATACAACATTGTGTCTTGTACTCATACCAGCTGTACATATATAATTATATACAGGCGATGCCCAGGTTATACCAGCTGTATATATATAATTATATACAAGAGATACCCAGGTTATACCAGCTGTACATATATATTTATATACAGGAGATACCCAGGTTATACCGGCTGTACATATATAATTATATACAGGAGATGTCCAGGTTATACCGGCTGTACATATATAATTATATACAGGAGATGCCCAGGTTATACCAGCTGTACATATATAATTATATACAGGAGATGCCCAGGTTATACCAGCTGTACATATATATTTATATACAGGAGATACCCAGGTTATACCGGCTGTACATATATAATTATATACAGGAGATGTCCAGGTTATACCGGCTGTACATATATAATTATATACAGGAGATGCCCAGGTTATACCAGCTGTACATATATAATTATATACAGGAGATGCCCAGGTTATACCAGCTGTACATATATAATTATATACAGGAGATGTCCAGGTTATACCGGCTGTACATATATAATTATATACAGGAGATGCCCAGGTTATACCAGCTGTACATATATAATTATATACAGGAGATGCCCAGGTTATACCAGCTGTACATATATATTTATATACAGGAGATACCCAGGTTATACCGGCTGTACATATATAATTATATACAGGAGATGTCCAGGTTATACCGGCTGTACATATATAATTATATACAGGAGATGCCCAGGTTATACCAGCTGTACATATATAATTATATACAGGAGATGCCCAGGTTATACCAGCTGTACATATATAATTATATACAGGAGATGTCCAGGTTATACCGGCTATACATATATAATTATATACAGGAGATGCCCAGGTTATACCGGCTGTACATATATAATTATATACAGGAGATGCCCAGGTTATACCGGCTGTACATATATAATTATATACAGGAGATGCCCAGGTTATACCGGCTGTACATATATAATTATATACAGGAGATGCCCAGGTTATACCGGCTGTACATATATAATTATATACAGGAGATGCCCAGGTTATACCAGCTGTACATATATATTTATATACAGGAGATACCCAGGTTATACCGGCTGTACATATATAATTATATACAGGAGATGTCCAGGTTATACCGGCTGTACATATATAATTATATACAGGAGATGCCCAGGTTATACCAGCTGTACATATATAATTATATACAGGAGATGCCCAGGTTATACCAGCTGTACATATATAATTATATACAGGAGATGTCCAGGTTATACCGGCTGTACATATATAATTATATACAGGAGATGCCCAGGTTATACCAGCTGTACATATATAATTATATACAGGAGATGCCCAGGTTATACCAGCTGTACATATATATTTATATACAGGAGATACCCAGGTTATACCGGCTGTACATATATAATTATATACAGGAGATGTCCAGGTTATACCGGCTGTACATATATAATTATATACAGGAGATGCCCAGGTTATACCAGCTGTACATATATAATTATATACAGGAGATGCCCAGGTTATACCAGCTGTACATATATATTTATATACAGGAGATACCCAGGTTATACCGGCTGTACATATATAATTATATACAGGAGATGCCCAGGTTATAGCAGCTGTACATATATAATTATATACAGGAGATGCCCGGGTTATACCAGCTGTACATATATAATTATATACAGGAGATGCCCAGGTTATACCAGCTGTACATATATAATTATATACAGGCGATGCCCAGGTTATACCAGCTGTACATATATAATTATATACAGGAGATGCCCAGGTTATACCAGCTGTACATATATAATTATATACAGGAGATGCCCAGGTTATACCGGCTGTACATATATATTTACATACAGGAGATGCCCAGGTTATACCGGCTGTACATATATAATTATATACAGGAGATGCCCAGGTTATACCGGCTGTACATATATAATTATATACAGGAGATGACCAGGTTATACCGGCTGTACATATATAATTATATACAGGAGATGCCCAGGTTATAGCAGCTGTACATATATAATTATATACAGGCGATGCCCAGGTTATACCAGCTGTACATATATAATTATATACAGGCGATGCCCAGGTTATACCAGCTGTATATAAATAATTATATACAGGAGATGCCCAGGTTATACCAGCTGTACATATATATTTATATACAGGAGATACCCAGGTTATACCGGCTGTACATATATAATTATATACAGGAGATTCCCAGGTTATAGCATTTGTACATATATAATTATATACAGGCGATGCCCAGGTTATACCAGCTGTATATAAATAATTATATACAGGCGATGCCCAGGTTACACCAGCTGTACATATATAATTATATACAAGAGATGCCCAGGTTATACCGGCTGTACATATATAATTATATACACGAGATGCCCAGGTTATACCAGCTGTACATATATAATTATATACAGGAGTTGCCCAGGTTATACCAGCTGTACATATATAATTATATACAAGAGATGCCCAGGTTATACCGGCTGTACATATATAATTATATACACGAGATGCCCAGGTTATACCAGCTGTACATATATAATTATATACAGGAGATGCCCAGGTTATACCAGCTGTACATATATAATTATATACAGGCGATGCCCAGGTTATACCAGCTGTACATATATAATTATATACAGGAGATGCCCAGGTTATACCAGCTGTACATATATATTTATATACAGGAGATACCCAGGTTATACCGGCTGTACATATATAATTATATACAGGAGATGTCCAGGTTATACCGGCTGTACATATATAATTATATACAGGAGATGCCCAGGTTATACCAGCTGTACATATATAATTATATACAGGAGATGCCCAGGTTATACCAGCTGTACATATATATTTATATACAGGAGATACCCAGGTTATACCGGCTGTACATATATAATTATATACAGGAGATGCCCAGGTTATAGCAGCTGTACATATATAATTATATACAGGAGATGCCCGGGTTATACCAGCTGTACATATATAATTATATACAGGAGATGCCCAGGTTATACCAGCTGTACATATATAATTATATACAGGCGATGCCCAGGTTATACCAGCTGTACATATATAATTATATACAGGAGATGCCCAGGTTATACCAGCTGTACATATATAATTATATACAGGAGATGCCCAGGTTATACCGGCTGTACATATATATTTACATACAGGAGATGCCCAGGTTATACCGGCTGTACATATATAATTATATACAGGAGATGCCCAGGTTATACCGGCTGTACATATATAATTATATACAGGAGATGACCAGGTTATACCGGCTGTACATATATAATTATATACAGGAGATGCCCAGGTTATAGCAGCTGTACATATATAATTATATACAGGCGATGCCCAGGTTATACCAGCTGTACATATATAATTATATACAGGCGATGCCCAGGTTATACCAGCTGTATATAAATAATTATATACAGGAGATGCCCAGGTTATACCAGCTGTACATATATATTTATATACAGGAGATACCCAGGTTATACCGGCTGTACATATATAATTATATACAGGAGATGCCCAGGTTATAGCATTTGTACATATATAATTATATACAGGCGATGCCCAGGTTATACCAGCTGTATATAAATAATTATATACAGGCGATGCCCAGGTTACACCAGCTGTACATATATAATTATATACAAGAGATGCCCAGGTTATACCGGCTGTACATATATAATTATATACACGAGATGCCCAGGTTATACCAGCTGTACATATATAATTATATACAGGAGTTGCCCAGGTTATACCAGCTGTACATATATAATTATATACAAGAGATGCCCAGGTTATACCGGCTGTACATATATAATTATATACACGAGATGCCCAGGTTATACCAGCTGTACATATATAATTATATACAGGAGATGCCCAGGTTATACCAGCTGTACATATATAATTATATACAGGCGATGCCCAGGTTATACCAGCTGTACATATATAATTATATACAGGCGATGCCCGGGTTATACCAGCTGTACATATATAATTATATACAGGAGATGCCCGGGTTATACCGGCTGTACATATATAATTATATACAGGAGATGTCCAGGTTATACCGGCTGTACATATATAATTATATACAGGAGATGCCCAGGTTATACCACCTGTACATATATAATTATATACAGGAGATGCCCGGGTTATACCGCCTGTACATATATAATTATATACAGGAGATGACCAGGTTATACCGGCTGTACATATATAATTATATACAGGAGATGTCCAGGTTATACCGGCTGTACATATATAATTATATACAGGAGATGCCCAGGTTATACCGGCTGTACATATATAATTATATACAAGAGATGCCCAGGTTATACCAGCTGTACATATATAATTATATAGAGGAGATACCCGGGTTATACCAGCTGTACATATATAATTATATACAGGAGATGTCCAGGTTATACCAGCTGTACATATATAATTATATACAGGAGATGCCCAGGTTATACCAGCTGTACATATATAATTATATACAGGAGATGCCCGGGTTATACCAGCTGTACATATATAATTATATACAGGAGATGCCCGGGTTATACCAGCTGTACATATATAATTATATACAGGAGATGTCCAGGTTATACCAGCTGTACATATATAATTATATACAGGAGATGTCCAGGTTATAGCATTTGTACATATATAATTATATACAGGCGATGCCCAGGTTATACCAGCTGTATATAAATAATTATATACAGGCGATGCCCAGGTTACACCAGCTGTACATATATAATTATATACAAGAGATGCCCAGGTTATACCGGCTGTACATATATAATTATATACACGAGATGCCCAGGTTATACCAGCTGTACATATATAATTATATACAGGAGTTGCCCAGGTTATACCAGCTGTACATATATAATTATATACAAGAGATGCCCAGGTTATACCGGCTGTACATATATAATTATATACACGAGATGCCCAGGTTATAGCAGCTGTACATATATAATTATATACAGGAGATACCCAGGTTATACCAGCTGTACATATATAATTATATACAGGAGATGCCCAGGTTATACCGGCTGTACATATATAATTATATACAGGAGATGCCCAGGTTATACCGGCTGTACATATATAATTATATACAGGAGATGCCCAGGTTATACCAGCTGTACATATATAATTATATACAGGAGATGCCCAGGTTATACCGGCTGTACATATATAATTATATACAGGAGATGCCCAGGTTATACCGGCTGTACATATATAATTATATACAGGAGATGCCCAGGTTATACCGGCTGTACATATATAATTATATACAGGAGATGCCCAGGTTATACCGGCTGTACATATATAATTATATACAGGAGATGCCCAGGTTATACCAGCTGTACATATATAATTATATACAGGAGATGCCCAGGTTATACCAGCTGTACATATATAATTATATACAAGAGATGCCCAGGTTATACCGGCTGTACATATATAATTATATACAGGAGATGCCCAGGTTATACCGGCTGTACGTATATAATTATATACAGGAGATGCCCAGGTTATACCGGCTGTACATATATAATTATATACAGGAGATGCCCAGGTTATACCGGCTGTACATATATCATTATATACAGGAGATACCCAGGTTATACCGGCTGTACATATATAATTATATACAAGAGATGCCCAGGTTATACCAGCTGTACATATATAATTATATACAGGAGATGCCAGCTTATACCAGCTGTACATATATAATTATATACAGGAGATGCCCAGGTTATACCAGCTGTACATATATAATTATATACAGGAGATGCCCAGGTTATACCGGCTGTACATATATAATTATATACAGGAGATGCCCAGGTTATACCGGCTGTACATATATAATTATATACAGGAGATGCCCAGGTTATACCGGCTGTACATATATAATTATATACAGGAGATGCCCAGGTTATACCGGCTGTACATATATAATTATATACAGGAGATGCCCAGGTTATACCGGCTGTACATATATAATTATATACAGGAGATGCCCAGGTTATACCAGCTGTACATATATAATTATATACAGGAGATGCCCAGGTTATACCAGCTGTACATATATAATTATATACAGGAGATGCCCAGGTTATACCGGCTGTACATATATAATTATATACAGGAGATGCCCAGGTTATACCAGCTGTACATATATAATTATATACAGGAGATGTCCAGGTTATACCACCTGTACATATATAATTATATACAGGAGATGCCCAGGTTATACCGGCTGTACATATTTAATTATATACAGGAGATGCCCAGGTTATACCGGCTGTACATATGTAATTATATACAGGAGATACCCAGGTTATACCGGCTGTACATATATAATTATATACAGGAGATGCCCAGGTTATACCGGCTGTACATATAGAATTATATACAGGAGATGCCCAGGTTATACCGGCTGTACATATATAATTATATACAGGAGATACCCAGGTTATACCGGCTGTACATATATAATTATATACAAGAGATGCCCAGGTTATAGCAGCTGTACATATATAATTATATACAGGAGATGCCCGGGTTATACCAGCTGTACATATATAATTATATACAGGAGATGCCCAGGTTATACCGGCTGTACATATATAATTATATACAGGAGATACCCAGGTTATACCAGCTGTACATATATAATTATATACAGGAGATGCCCAGGTTATACCGGCTGTACATATATAATTATATACAGGAGATGCCCAGGTTATACCGGCTGTACATATATAATTATATACAGGAGATGCCCAGGTTATACCAGCTGTACATATATAATTATATACAGGAGATGCCCAGGTTATACCGGCTGTACATATATAATTATATACAGGAGATGTCCAGGTTATACCGGCTGTACATATATAATTATATACAGGAGATGCCCAGGTTATACCGGCTTGTTCCAGGGAATAAGCTTATGTTATACCAGCTGTATACACATAATCACACAGGGGCAGACATGCAGGCAGCACGAGGCCTGTCGTGCACTGGTTGGAGAAACATAATACAGTAACATTGATAGATCCGTATTCGCCATCGCGCCTATGTCGTTGCATAATCTGAGACATGTAAAACGCACGCACTTACTGTGGATAAATGACTGGCAGCCATTATGAGCCTTTAATTGTAGCGGCGCTGAGTGCTCCCCTGCTGTGTCCTTCTGCGTGACTTCCTCGGCACAGCAGAGCTGAGGAACTTTGCTTCCCCCACAGAACAAATTACATTACAGATCTATTCGGCTGCGATGTCACCTTGAATTTTCTACATCACTATTTAGATCATAAAAATACTTTATGGTGCGATGATTCTTCAATACAAATCCCTGACCCCGTATACTGGGGGGGGGGACGCCGGGGATGCGCGGTGCCAGGGGTGGATGAGCGGTGCCAGGGGGATGAGCGGTGCCTTGGGGGATGAGCGGTGCCATGGGGGAAGAGCGGTGCCATGGGGGAAGAGCGGTGCCATGGGGGATGAGCGGTGCCATGGGGGATGAGCGGTGCCTTGGGGGATGAGCGGTGCCATGGGGGAAGAGCGGTGCCATGGGGGGATGAGCGGTGCCATGGGGGATGAGCGGTGCCATGGGGGAAGAGCGGTGCCATGGGGGAAGAGCGGTGCCTGGGGGGATGAGCGGTGCCTGGGGGGATGAGCGGTGCCAGGGGTGGATGAGCGGT
Source organism: Anomaloglossus baeobatrachus (assembly GCF_048569485.1). NCBI lineage: Eukaryota > Metazoa > Chordata > Amphibia > Anura > Aromobatidae > Anomaloglossus > Anomaloglossus baeobatrachus. The sequence goes on from NC_134357.1 coordinate 24,670,127, forward strand.
GCCAGGGGTGGATGAGCGGTGCCAGGGGTGGATGAGCGGTGCCTTGGGGGATGAGCGGTGCCAGGGGGGATGAGCGGTGCCATGGGGGATGAGCGGTGCCATGGGGGATGAACGGTGCCATGGGGGATGAACGGTGCCAGGGGGATGAGCGATGCCATGGGGGATGAGCGATGCCATGGGGAATGAGCGGTGCCATGGGGGATGAGCGGTGCCATGGGGGATGAGCGGTGCCATGGGGAATGAGCGGTGCCATGGGGGATGAGCGATGCCATGGGGGATGAGCGATGCAATGGAGGATGAGCGGTGCCAAGGGGATGAGCGGTGTCATGGGGGATGAACAGTGCCAATTTGGGATGAGCGGTGCCATGGGGGACGAGTGGGGCCAGGGGGGACGAGCGGTGCCAGGGGGGAATGAGCGGTGCCAGGGGGGAATGAGCGGTGCCATGGGGAATGAGCGATGCCAGGGGGGATGAGCGGTGCCAGGGGGGAATGAGCGGTGCCAGGGGGATGAGCGGTGCCAGGGGGATGAGCGGTGCCAGGGGTCGGCGGCTTTATCACACTTTCCCACAATCCTACACATTGGACCTCAAAGCGGAAGGGGCTCAACTGTAAGGAGCCGGGCGCCTCGACATCCATCACATGGCAAAGTCCTATTCACCGACAGCAAGCAGAGATCCTGAAAACCACAAAGAATTGATCCAGAATATATATGGCAAAGTCAGCTATCTAGACTCCAGGTCTGAACTATATAATTAGTCTCTGCATCAGCTGAGATGTGTCTATTCTAATGTTGTGCAGCAGCAGAGGAGAGCGGTATAAGTTTCTTTTGCAGCTGTTGTATATATCAGGGCGTTCTGCAGCATCATGAGGCTCTGCAGCAGCTGAGCTGTGTATGATGAGGCTCTGCAGCAGCTGAGCTGTGTATGATGAGGCTCTGCAGCAGCTGAGCTGTGCATGATGAGGTTCTGCAAAAGCTAAAGTTTGTATGATGAGGTTCTGCAGCAGCTGAAGTGTATATTATGATGTTGTGCAGCAGCTGAGGTGTATATTATGAGTTTCTGCAGCAGCTGAGGAAATATGAGGATATGCAGCAGCTGAGGTGTATATTATGAGTTTCTGTAAGACGTGAGGTGTGAATGATGTATGATGAGATTCTGCAGCAGCTTAGACGTGTATTATAAGGCTGTGCATCAGCTGAGGTGTGTGTTATGAGGCTCTGCAAAAGCTGAGGTATGTATGATGAGGTTCTGCAGCAGCAGAAGAAGTGTATATTATGAGGTTCAGCAAAAGCTATGTTATATATTATGACGTTCCTCAGCAGCTGAGGTGTGTAGTATGATGTTCTGCAGCAACTGATGTGTATATTATGAGGTTGCTCAGCAGCTGTTCGTATGATGGGGTTCTGCAGCAGCTGAGGTGTGCATTATCAGGCTCTGCAGCAGCTGAGTTGTGCAATACGAGACGCTACAAAAGCTGAGGTTTGTATGATGAAATCCTGCAGCAGCTGAAGTGTATATTATGATGTTCTGCAGCAGCTGAGGTGTATATTAAAAGGTTCTGCAGCAGCTGAGGTAATATGATGTGCTATGAAGTGGTATAGTAACAGTTGAGGTATGTATGATGAGATTTTGCAGCAGCTGTGATGTGTATTAAGATGTTTTTCAGCAGCTGAAGTGTGTATTATCAGGTTCTGCAGCAGCTGTAGGTTGTCATATGATGTTCTGCACAGGCTAAGGGCTCACTCACACATCCTTCTTTTTGCCGGTTTGGCGGATCCGGCGCGCTCCCGTAGAGTGAATACAGTACAATGACAGCGCTGTAACTTCCGGGTCACATGCGCCGGTCACATGACAGCACGTGACTGGCGCTTGTTGCGCTGTCATTGTACTGTATTCACTGTACGGGAGCCCGCCGGATCCGCGAAACCGGCAAAAAGAAGGATGTGTGAGTGAGCCCTAAGTGGTATAGTAACAGGTGAGGTGTGTATGATGTGATTCTGCAGCAGCTGAGATGTGTAGTATGATGTTCTGCAGCAGCTGAAGTGTATATTATGAGGTTCCTCAGCAGCTGAGCTGTGTATATTATGATGTTCTGCAGCAGCTGAGGTGTGTATTATGTTTTGCTACAGCCGAGGTGTGTATTATGATGTTCTGCAGCAGCTGAGGTGTATATTTTGAGGTTCTGCAGCGTCTGTAGGTTGAATTAAGCGAGGGAGGGCAAGATGTAAAACCAAATATAGCATTGTGTTATGACTACACCCTAAATATATGAACTAAAACTAGGAGACTCCACGGCCCCCCGAAGAAGACAGCGAAACGTGCGCATTGGGGCACGTTTTTCTCAAGCTCCACGCCAACCATTATGGGTGAGTTTAAGACAGGATTTTACCAATTACCTCTAGACATTGTTTAGCCCTACCTGTCTATTTATTAACTGGGATCTTGGTTCATGACCTGACTCCTCCATGCACTGAGGACTTAATTGATCTTTAGCCCTGCACCTTAGGATATACGCTGATGCGTCCTTGATTTGTCTGTACATTATGTGCTTTATTATTGGGGCTATTTTCCATTCGGTATATAGGAGCATATAGGAGTTATTGCTGGTCATGTCCCCTGGTTCTCCTAGTTTTAGCGTCTGTAGGTTGTATTATGAGGTTTTGCAGCAGCTGAGGTGTGTATGATGATGTTCTGCAGCAGCTGAGATGTATATTATGAGGTTCTGCAGCGTCTGTAGGTTGCGTTATGAGGTTCTGCGGCAGACATGGTGGGCATTTTGATATTTTGCAGCATCTACTCTATGACACACATAGCAGCTGCTGAAGAACCTCTTTTTTATAGAGTGGAATCACTAAATTCCGGGCGATCACTCAGAATGATTTATTGTGGTTTTCCGATGAGTCCATAACATTATATGATCTGTCGGTGACTTGTGGATAAGCCGTCCAGAATATAGCTTCTCGCTGGCGGCCGCGCTTCCTGTATTGGTGATGCTAGTGATAAGCGGTGTCCGCGCCGCTCCTCCGCTCCTGGCCGTCTCCTCGCAGGCTCCTTCCAGGCTGATCTCATCTCCTCGCAGGCTCCTTCCAGGCTGATCTCATCTCCTCACGTCTGTGCTGAGGATTTGCACTATTCCCGCTCTGTAATTTTAGCGGCTCTGTAAATTGCCACTTACATGCATGGCTTCCGCAGCCAGCGGCGCTGCCAGGACACAAATCCTCCCGGTAAATTCAATCACAATGTTCCAGCGTCTCCATCATGTGTGGGCATTACGGCCATTTGTGTACGGGTACTTTCACACTTGCGTTCTTTTCCTTCAGTTGCAATCCGCCGTTTTGGAAAACAGCGGAATCCGTTAACGGATTCCGATGCTCCCCATAGACTTGTATGGACGACGGATTGCGAGTGATGGACCTGCGTTGCTTCCGCTGGCCGATGCTGCGTTGCTTCCGCTGGCCGAAGCTGCGTTGCTTCCGCTGGCCGACACTGCGTTGCTTCCGCTGGCCGCCGCTGCGTTGCTTCCGCTGGCCGACGCTCCCTTGCTTCCGCTGGCCGACGCTGCGTTGCTTCCGCTGGCCGACGCTGCGTTGCTTCCGCTGGCCGACGCTGCGTTGCTTCCGCTGGCCGACGCTGCGTTGCTTCCGCTGGCCGACGCTGCGTTGCATCCGCTGGCCGACGCTGCGTTGCTTCCGCTGGGTGACGCTGCGTTGCTTCCGCTGGGTGACGCTGCGTTGCTTCCGCTGGGTGACGCTGCGCTGCTTCCGCTGGGTGACGCTGCGTTGCTTCCGCTGGCCGACGCTGCGTTGCTTCCGCCAAGCGGAAGGAACGCAGCATGTAACGTTAATTGCTTGCGTTAAAATGACGCCGAGCAGCGGATTCCGTTACATCCGTCAATAGTTATAATGGATCCCTATGGTGGCGGATTCCATTGAAAAGTGCTTTACAACGGAATCCGCCGCTGGATTCCCCTAATTTCTACTGAGCATGCGCAGCATGAAAAAAATAAGAAAAAACAAACAAACCGGAGACGACACATTCCGTTAGACAGACGCCTAACGGATGCAACAAGTCCGTTATGTCACAGGAATTATTCCTGTGAAATAACGGATCCGTTGACAACACAAAAATAACGGATGCGTCAAAACGACGCAGCAACAGACCCAGCGAATTCAACCCAACGCAAGTGTGACACTAGCCTACGCCGGGGCTCAGACCTGGGACAGGCGGGTGTCGCCCCCTATTGGTGACGGGATACGATGACTGATATTGTTTCATGCTCCTTTCTCATCTTCCCCCTCAGTTGTGAGCGCAAACAGAAGCGGAGACGTCACCGGAATGACCGCTGCCCGTTACCGGAGGAAGGAAGCCTACAACCGCTCACGGACCTCTCACCGGACACCGATATCCCCGGGCTTCACCCTTTAAAGCTGGGAGACTTCAAAACTAGCCTGGACGAGAGAGGCATTCCCTGCAGGACAAGCAAGTAAGACAATAGAAAACAGCGATTGCCACTAATTCAATATTCTAGCCCTGGTGGTCTAGTGGTACAATATCATATCCCTGGCTCTCTGGTATTGTGTCTCTTGTATTACAGTATCATGTTTCTGCTGGTCCAGTATTCTGATCCTGGCAGCCAAATGATGCATTGTTCTGTTCTTGGTGGTCTAGGGGAACAGTATCATGCCTGTTGTCCATTATTGTCCCTGGTGGTACTGTATCATAACAGGTGATGCAGTGTTTTGTTCCTGTGGGGTATAGTGGTACAGTATCATATTCCTGTTGTCCAGGATTGCCCCTGGTGGTTCAGTATCATAACAGCTGGTCCAGTGGTGAAGTTTTCTGTTCCTGGCGGTCTAGTGGTATGGTATCATATTATTGGTTGTCTGGGATTCTCCTTGGTGGATTTGTATTAGAGTATCATGTTTATGCTTGTCTAATGTTCTGACTCTGGTAGCCAAGTATTCTAAACCTGGTGCAGTGTTCTAACCCTGGTGGGCTAGTGGTACAGTATCATATACCTGGTTGTCTGGGATTGTCCCTGGTGGCATTGTATCACAAAATCATGTTTCTGCCAGACCAGTATTCTGATCCTGGTAGTGAAGTGATGCAGTATTCTGTTCCTGGTGGTCTAGTGGTACAGTATCATATTCCTATTGTCCAGTATTGTCCCTGGTGGCTCTGTATTACAATATCATGTTTCTGCTGGTCCAGTATCCTGATCCTGGTAGTTCAGTGATGCAGTGTTCTTTCTGTTCCTGGTGGTCTAGTGGTACAATATCATATCCCTGGTTCTCCAGTATTGTCCCTTGTATTACATTATCATGTTTCTGCTGGTCCAATATTCTGACCCTGGTAGCTCACTGATGCAGTTTTCTATTCCTGGTGGTCTAGTGGTATGGTATCATATACCTGGCTGTCCGGGATCGTACCTGGTGACTTCGTATTACAGTATCATGTTTCTGCTGGTCCAATATCTGATCCTGGTAGTGAAGTGATGCACTATGCTGTTCCTGGTGGTCTAGTGGTACAATATCATATACCTGGTTCTCCAGTATTGTCTCTTGTATTACATTATCATGTTTCTGCTGGTCCAGTATTCTGACCCTGGTAGCTCAGTGATGCAGTATGCTGTCCCTGGTGGTCTAGGGGTACAATATCATATTCCTGGTTGTTCAGTATTGTCCCTAGTGGATTTGTATTACCGTATCATGTTTCTGATCCTGGTAGCCCAGTGATGGACTGTTCTGTTCCTGGTGGTACAATATCATATTGCTGTTGTCCATTATTGTCCCTGGTAGCTTTATATTACAGTATCATGTTTCTGCAGGTCCAGTATTCTGACCCTGGTGGTGAAGTGATGCAGTGTTCTGTTCCTGGTGGTCTAGTGATACAGTATCAAATTCCTGGTATCAAGTGGTGAAGTATGCTATTCTTGGTGGTTCACTGATGCAACTTTCTGTCCTTGGTGGCTTTGTGGAATAGTATCATATTCCTGGTGAGCAAGTGATGCCATGTCCTGTCCCTCATGGTCTGGTGATACAGTATCAACTTTCTGGTGGTCCAGAATTCTATTTCAGGTGGTCTGGCGATGGCGTGGTTTTTCTGCCTTGGTAGTTTAGTAGTACAGTATTATATTCCTCATGGTCCAGTCATGCAGTGTTCTGTCCCTTGTGACCAGCTGGGCCAGAATATTTCTTTATGGTGGTCCAGTGATGCAGTGCTCTGCCCCCTGGTGGCCGTCTGGCCGTCTGGTGGCCGTCTACATTACATTACTGATCCTGAGTTACCTACTGTATTATACTCCAGAGCTGCACTCACTATTCTGCTGGTGCAGTCATTGTGTACATATATTACATTACTGATCCTGAGTTACATCCTGTATTATACTCCAGAGCTGCACTCACTATTCTGCTGGTGCAGTCACTGTGTACATACATTACATTACTAATCCTGAGTTACCTCCTGTACTACACTCCAGAGCTGTACTCACTATTCTGCTGGTGCAGTCACTGTGTACATACATTACATTACTAATCCTGAGTTACCTCCTGTATTATACTCCAGAGCTGCACTCACTATTCTGCTGGTGCAGTCACTGTGTACATACATTACATTACTGATCCTGAGTTACCTCCTGTATTATACTCCAGAGCTGCACTCACTATTCTGCTGGTGCAGTCACTGTATACATACATTACATTACTGATCCTGAGTTACATCCTGTATTATACTCCAGAGCTGCACTCACTATTCTGCTGGTGCAGTCACTGTGTACATACATTACATTACTGATCCTGAGTTACCTCCTGTATTATACTCCAGAGTTGCACTCACTATTCTGCTGGTACAGTCACTGTGTACATACATTACATTACTGATCCTGTACTGATCCTGAGTTACCTCCTGTATTATACTCCAGAGCTGCACTCACTATTCTGCTGGTACAGTGACTGTGTACATACATTACATTACTAATCCTGAGTTACCTCCTGTATTATACTCCAGAGCTGCATTCACTATTCTGCTGGTGCAGTCACTGTGTACATACATTACATTACTGATCCTGAGTTACCTTCTGTATTATACTCCAGAGCTGCACTCACTATTCTGCTGGTACAGTGACTGTGTACATACATTACATTACTAATCCTGAGTTACCTCCTGTATTATACTCCAGAGCTGCATTCACTATTCTGCTGGTGCAGTCACTGTGTACATATATTACATTACTGATCCTGAGTTACCTCCTGTATTATACTCCAGAGCTGCACTCACTATTCTGCTGGTACAGTGACTGTGTACATACATTACATTACTAATCCTGAGTTACCTCCTGTATTATACTCCAGAGCTGCATTCACTATTCTGCTGGTGCAGTCACTGTGTACATATATTACATTACTGATCCTGAGTTACCTCCTGTATTATACTCCAGAGCTGCACTCACTATTCTGCTGGTGCAGTCACTGTGTACATACATTACATTACTGATCCTGCGTTACCTCCTGTATTATACTCCAGAGCTGCACTCACTATTCTGCTGGTACAGTCACTGTGTACATACATTACATTACTAATCCTGCGTTACCTCCTGTATTATACTCCAGAGCTGCATTCACTATTCTGCTGGTGCAGTCACTGTGTACATACATTACATTACTGATCCTGAGCTACCTCCTGTATTATACTCCAGAGCTGCACTCACTATTCTGCTGGTGCAGTCACTATGTACATACATTACATTACTGATCCTGAGTTACCTCCTGTATTATACTCCAGAGCTGCACTCACTATTCTGCTGGTGCAGTCACTATGTACATACATTACATTACTGATCCTGAGCTACCTCCTGTATTATACTCCAGAGCTGCACTCACTATTCTGCTGGTGCAGTCACTATGTACATACATTACATTACTGATCCTGAGTTACCTCCTGTATTATACTCCAGAGCTGCACTCACTATTCTGCTGGTATAATAGTTGTTTGCGTGCTATAATGGACCATGCAATTAAAAGCGCCCCCCCCCTGTGAATCATCGCACAATAATGAGCGTCTTGCCATCATATCTACGGTTTTGTGTATATGGACATATGAGCTACAAGTCTCATTTTACAGTAAACGTCTGAGGGTTCGTTTTCCTTGAAGACGAGTAATTTTCCTTTCCGCTATAACTCGTGTCATAAAATGTGCACAAAATAAGGTTTACAGAGCGGTGCAGCGCGGTGCAGCGCGGTAATTTACGGCCGATTGTTTAACCGAACGTTTATAGGAAATTAATTCTGGCTCCTTACGATTGAGTGGAGTGTGTGCTGCCTCACCAGTGACACCTGCAGGTCAGACAGAGCACTGCGGCTGTCTGCTGCTCCACCGGTGATATCCTGCGGTCACAACCGGAGCAGCGATCCATCGCGATCCACACATTCAGCCTAAAAACTGCAGGGACATCTGCAAAACTGTCATCATAATGGAGTGTGCGTCCCCACCACATCCACACTACAGGAACCGAAACGTGAGGGTAATCCCAATGTCACCGACTGCCAGGAAGAGCTATGAGAGGGTGGGGAAGAGCCTCTGGGTGACCGGATGACAGATAAATCAGCATCCTGACCGGTCCAATGGCTGACGATGGGCAGTTGGCAGACCCCGATGACTGCATTGGCAGACCCCGACGACTGCATTGGCAGACCCCGACGACTGCATTGGCAGACCCCGACGACTGCATTGGCACGCAGACACCAATGATTGCAGTTCCCAGACCCCGACGATGGCAGTTGATGGACTTCGATGATTGTAGCTGGTAGACCCCGATGACTGCAGTTAGTAGTCTATCATGACGGCAATTGGCAGACCCCGATGATTGCAGTTGGTAGATCCTGACGATGACAGTTGGCAGACCCCAATCGGTATACCAATGATGAGGACACTTGGTAGACCATGATGGCAGTTGGCAGACCCCAATAATTGCAGTTGGCAGATCATGATGACGGTAGTTGTCAGACAATGATGACGGTAGTTGTCAGACCATGGTGACGGTAGTTGTCAGACCACAACGATGGTCATTGTCAGACCATGATGAGGGTAGTTGTCAGACCATGATGAGGGTAGTTGTCAGACCATGATGATGGTAGTTGTCAGACCATGATGATGGTAGTTGTCAGACCCCGATGATGGTAGTTGTCAGACCATGATGACGGTAGTTGTCAGACCCCGATGACGGTAGTTGTCAGACCAGGATGACGGTAGTTGTCAGATCATGATGAAGGTAGTTGTCAGACCATGATGATGGCAGTTGTCAGACCACGATGATGGTAGTTGTCAGACCCCGATGATGGTAGTTGTCAGACCCCGATGATGGTAGTTGTCAGACAGCAATGACGGTAGTTGTCAGACCATGATGACGGTAGTTGTCAGACCATAATGACTGTAGTTGTCAGACCCCGATGACGGTAGTTGTCAGACCCCGATGACGGTAGTTGTCAGACCCCGATGACGGTAGTTGTCAGACCCCGATGACGGTAGTTGTCAGACCCCGATGACGGTAGTTGTCAGACCCCGATGACAGTAGTTGTCAGACCCCGATGACAGTAGTTGTCAGACCATGATGACGGTAGTTGTCAGACCATGATGACGGTAGTTGTCAGATCATGATGATGGTAGTTGTCAGACAATGATGACGGTAGTTGTCAGACCCCGATGACAGTAGTTGTCAGACCATGGTGACGGTAGTTGTCAGACCACAACGATGGTCATTGTCAGACCATGATGAGGGTAGTTGTCAGACCATGATGACAGTAGTTGTCAGACCATGATAACGGTAGTTGTCAAACTATGATGATGGTAGTTGTCAGACCCCGATGATGGTAGTTGTCAGACCATGATGACGGTAGTTGTCAGACCCCAATGACGGTAGTTGTCAGACCCAGATGACTGTAGTTGTCAGATCATGATGAAGGCAGTTGTCAGACCACGATGATGGCAGTTGTCAGACCACGATGATAGCAGTTGTCAGACCCCGATGATGGTAGTTGTCAGACCCCGATGATGGTAGTTGTCAGACCCCGATGATGGTAGTTGTCAGACAGCGATGACGGTAGTTGTCAGACCATGATGACGGTAGTTGTCAGACCATGATGACGGTAGTTGTCAGACCATGATGACGGTAGTTGTCAGACCATGATGACGGTAGTTGTCAGACCATGATGACGGTAGTTGTCAGACCCCGATGACGGTAGTTGTCAGACCATGATGACGGTAGTTGTCAGACCATGATGACGGTAGTTGTCAGACCATGATGACGGTAGTTGTCAGATCATGATGAAGGTAGTTGTCAGACCATGATGACGGCAGTTCTCAGACCCCGATGACGGCAGTTCTCAGACCCCGATGACGGTAGTTGTCAGACCCCGATGACGGTAGTTGTCAGACCCCGATGACGGTAGTTTTCAGACCATGATGACGGTAGTTTTCAGACCATGATGACGGTAGTTTTCAGATCATGATGACGGTAGTTGTCAGACCCCGATGACGGTAGTTGTCAGACCATGATGAAGGCAGTTGTCAGACCACGATGACGGCAGTTCTCAGACCACGATGACGGTAGTTGTCAGACCCCGATGACGGTAGTTGTCAGACCATGATGATGGTAGTTGTCAGACCATGGTGACGGTAGTTGTCAGACCATGGTGACGGTAGTTGTCAGACCATGATGATGGTAGTTGTCAGACCATGATGACGGTAGTTGTCAGACCATGATGACGGTAGTTGTCAGACCATGGTGATGGTAGTTGTCAGATCATGATGATGGCAGACGCATCTCTGGGGTCAGTGACTACGGAGTTTGGTTGTTCATTATTTACCATTTGAAGATGTTCTTAAATGAAGGCATCGCCTCTCCCTCGTTTTAATAACCCTCAGAAAGCAGATGTGGCGCCATAGAGTGACACTACACAGCGGCTTTCTGTAGTCTGGAACCATAAAGACACATAGGTTTGCATAGGAGCTGTGTGCACAGAACGGTGGTGTATTACAGACATGTGATGTGGATGTAGCCTCGCGTGCCGTCTGCACCGTCCAGAACACCATTAATATTTGTGTCACATCGACTCCGCCGGTGTCTGTCGATTGGACACTGTAATAAGATGGATCATGTACGGCCACTGACAAGATGTCAGAGAGCACTGACAGCGCCTGCGATTCCCCCGCCTGTCCCGCCTGCAGTGATCGCTCCGTCACCCTCAATATATACACCCACTGATCAGCCAGAACAATAAGACCCCCTGCCTTGTTCTGTGCGGCCCCCTCTCTGACCCCCGGACTCCACTAGAGCTCTGCAGGAATCCGGGGGCCTCTGCCCCAGATCCTCCTCCGATAATTTCTGACCATTATCTGCCATTACAATACCACTGCCATGAATGTGTAGTTTGGGGTAAATACCGCATCCACATGATGCCAGGACCCGAGACGTCCCAGCAAACATTGCCAGTCACTCTGCCTCCGCCAGCGTCTCCTTGCCATACTGCATCCCGGTGCCATCTCTATCCCGGGTAAGTGACACCACCCAACTGTCCACATGGTGTAAAACACCATTCATCTGAACCGGCCGCCTTCTTCCACTGCTGTAGTTTCCAGTTCTGGTGCTAACATACCCACTGTGCCAGCAGACAGAGTGAGCATGGGCACCGGGACCGGCCTGCGGCTGCACAGCCCCGTACAGTGATCTGCAATACGCTGCACATGCTGACATTTTACTATCATAGCTGCGATGCTCTGCGTACTCTGACCGGTAATCCTATTGCTGGGTTATTGTTTCTCTTTCCTTGGACCACTTTTACTGTATTAGGTAATACTTTACAGGAACACCCCCACTAGACCCGCTATATAGCATGAACACCCCCACTAGACCCGCTATATAGCATGACCCCCCCCTACTAGACCCGCTATATAGCATGAACACCCCCACTAGACCCGCTATATAGCATGACCCCCCCCTACTAGACCCGCTATATAGCATGAACACCCCCACTAGACCCGCTATATAGCATGACCCCCCCCCTACTAGACCCGCTATATAGCATGAACACCCCCACTAGACCCGCTAAATAGCATGAACACCCCCACTAGACCCTCTATATAGCATGAACACCCCCACTAGACCCGCTATATAGCATGACCCCCCCCTACTAGACCCGCTATATAGCATGAACACCCCCACTAGACCCGCTATATAGCATGAACACCCCCACTAGACCCGCTATATAGCATGAACACCCCCACTAGACCCGCTATATAGCATGAACACCCCCACTAGACCCGCTATATAGCATGAACACCCCCACTAGACCCGCTATATAGCATGAACACCCCCACTAGACCAGCTATATAGCATGAACACCCCCACTAGACCCGCTATATAGCATGAACACCCCCACTAGACCCGCTATATAGCATGAACACCCCCACTAGACCCGCTATATAGCATGAACACCCCCACTAGACCCGCTATATAGCATGAACACCCCCACTAGACCCGCTATATAGCATGAACACCCCCACTAGACCCGCTATATAGCATGAACACCCCCACTAGACTCGCTATATAGCATGAACACCCCACTAGACCCGCTATATAGCATGAACACCCCCACTAGACCCGCTATATAGCATGAACACCCCCACTAGACCCGCTATATAGCATGAACACCCCCACTAGACCCGCTATATAGCATGAACACCCCCACTAGACCAGCTATATAGCATGAACACCCCCACTAGACCCGCTATATAGCATGAACACCCCCACTAGACCCGCTATATAGCATGAACACCCCCACTAGACCCGCTATATAGCATGAACACCCCCACTAGACCCGCTATATAGCATGAACACCCCCACTAGACCCGCTATATAGCATGAACACCCCCACTAGACCCGCTATATAGCATGAACACCCCCACTAGACCCGCTATATAGCATGAACACCCCCACTAGACCCGCTATATAGCATGAACACCCCCACTAGACCCGCTATATAGCATGAACACCCCCTCTAGACCCGCTATATAGCATGAACACCCCCTCTAGACCCGCTATATAGCATGAACACCCCCTCTAGACCCGCTATATAGCATGAACACCCCCTCTAGACCCGCTATATAGCATGAACACCCCCTCTAGACCCGCTATATAGCATGAACACCCCCATTAGACCCGCTATATAGCATGAACACCCCCACTAGACCCGCTATATAGCATGAACACCCCCACTAGACCCGCTATATAGCATGAACACCCCCACTAGACCCGCTATATAGCATGAACACCCCCACTAGACCCGCTATATAGCATGAACACCCCCACTAGACCCGCTATATAGCATGAACACCCCCACTAGACCCGCTATATAGCATGAACACCCCCACTAGACCCGCTATATAGCATGAACACCCCCTCTAGACCCGCTATATAGCATGAACACCCCCTCTAGACCCGCTATATAGCATGAACACCCCCTCTAGACCCGCTATATAGCATGAACACCCCCACTAGACCCGCTATATAGCATGAACACCCCCACTAGACCCGCTATATAGCATGAACACCCCCACTAGACCCGCTATATAGCATGAACACCCCACAAGATCCGCAATATCCTTGGAACACCCTATAAAACCCATCATATACCAGGAATACCCCACAAGATCTGTCAAATACCAGGAACAACTCACAAAACCCACCGTATGTCAGGAACATCCCACAAGACCCGACATATGCCTAGAACATCCCACAAAACCCGATGTATACTGGGAACACCCCACAGGACCTACCGTCTACCGGGAACACCCCACAAGACCCACCATATGCCAGGAACACTTCACAAGACCCAAATATGCCTGGAATAACTACTGAATACCGGGAATAACACAGAAAACCTGTCGTATACTGGGAAAACCCCACAAGACCCACTGTATACTGGGATCACCCCACAATACCTGCCATATACCGGGAATACTCCCTAAGACCCGCCATATACCGGGAACACCCCCACAAGGCCAACTGTATACAAGGAACAATCCACAAGACCAGCGTATACCAGGAACACCCAACGAGACCTGCCGTTTACAAGGAAGACCCCCACAAGGCCTGTCGTATAGCGGAAAAACACCCCACAGGACCTTCTATATATGGGAAACACTGCAGAAGACCCCTGGAGCACACCACAAGACCGGCTGTATATCGGGAACACCCCACAAGACCCACTGTTTAATGGGGACACCCCAATTGACCCACCGAATACCGGGAACACCCCACAAGACGCACTGTATATCGGGAACAACCTACTAGACCCGCTATATCAATCGAGCACCCCACAAGACCTACTCGTTGTATACAGGAAACACCCCACTAGATCCACTATATTCCAGGAACACCCCACTATACCCACTATATGCTGGGAGCATACCAAAAGACCTGACATTTTAGAGACGGTCTGACCCAGTCTCAGATTCTCACCTTTGCCAAGTTTTCTTGCTTTAAACAAATAATTTGATGCTCTGTTCCTAGGGGTCCGTGCGGCACAATGACGTGTTGTTTAGTGCCCCATCACGGGACCCCAGAGACTAAGCATCGCCTCATATTGCCCTTAGTGACATTAAAGCGGCTACTCTCTGGCAGATCATTATGGAGTGTAAAGTATTACCCCCAATACTCCCCAGTATGGCTGCCCCCAATTTATTTTTTGGTCTCCAAGAGTCACTAACCCTTGTCAGAATCACTTCTTATTAAAGACAAGGAATCTATCCCTTGACTGGTACACATGGGGGGAGCCATACTACTGGTGGCCATCCTGGTTTCCCCCCCAAATGAATAGAATGTTTTAAGCCCTTGACTGTTGGGGGTGTTTGGATTTTGGGTAACGCTTTCTCCTCTCCTGCAGGATCCCGGTGGTGACCATGTGATGGAAGGACACAGCGGCCAAATATACGCAGAGAAGGAACTGTCCTGATGGCTGGTGGTGGTTTACAACCCCACGTTTCTTAAACCCCCTGCACCCCCCCCAAAAAAACACACGTGCGTGGGAGGAGACGAGTATCGGGAGAAGAGACCGGTCAATGGAAGGCGACCTCACCTAGCCAGGCGTAGCCCCCTCCTCAGCCATAGGGCTGTATGTTTATATATGATACATGTATGTATGCATGGGCGCACATAACTAGTGATCTGGGGGGGCCGCCCGCTGAGAAGACCCAGGACGCCCGGTGGCATTGGGGCAGAACATATATGTAACAATAGAGTCCTCTATATCTATCTATGTACGTATGACAGCATGTATGACTGTTAACAAGTGGTCACTAAGGGCTTACACCCCTCCCCCCACACGTATGTGCTGTGAATGTCTCCATCTGCACCACGTGTATGGTTCTCCGCTCATCTTCAGGGTTTGGATCACAGTTTTATTTTTAATAAAGGTACTTTTGAGTGTAAGACGTAGACTGTGTTGCGTCGTCGGCTTCTCCACGGTTATAGCACCACGCACCGGTGCCAGCCGGGGGGCTCTGCTTTCACGTCAGACGGTTCGTTCGCTGTGTCCACTGCCCACAGATCTTCCTCTGGAAAAGAACATCGTCACAGCTGAGTGTACGGTAAGCCAAGGATATGACACATCTACAGTCAGGCTGTGCGCAACGACGCCTCTGCTACATCGCAAGGATGGGCGATCAGTGGGAAGGACAATAGGAAGCCTCTGATGCAAAACTAATGCCTGCATGTGCAGAAAGTAAGGATTAAAGGGGGGCTCTGCTGCTTCCACATCACCAGGTGAGCGGCGCCAATGATTTCCCATACAATGCACAATGTCTGACGACAGGACGCCATCAGCGCCACTCACCTCCTGATGTGTACATTGTGAGCAAAATACACTCCTTCTATGCCTCTAGAAATCCAAATTAATAAGATTTGTTTTATGAGCGCTCAGGAAATCATTACAGCATACACGCTCAGTGGTGTACTGAAAGTTTCTGCTTTATTACATCATGTGACCAGTTTATATAGTACCTCAAACAAAGAAATAACTCCAATAGGAACAATAGGGGCGTGAACAGAAATGTGAAACTTCCCGGCCCATCAGTGCTAGCTGGACCCTATGACATCATTCAGTTATAAGACAACAATATAGGAACAAAATGGATTGGTGGGCAGCACCACAATGACCCTTTAAGGGGGATGTCCATGATCCCAAAGTAGAGGCACACCTGACCACGGGTTTTCCAAGCTCAGCGCCATTGTGATTGAGCAGAACCAGACACAACCCATAGGCAGGTGTGGCCATGTTTCTTTAGGGATGTATTTTATCCATGAATATATTCTCACCATAACATGTCACTGACTCAATTAACCCTAGAACGCGCAACCAATAAATCAACCATAGAGGCCCCAGGTATGCGTTCTAGGGTTAAAGGCCCTTTTACATGGGTTAATGGTCAGCAAAACGTGTCAGTGAAAACACTCACTCTCTATTATTCCCATGAGTAATTGTGGCAGCAATCAGACGACGAACGAGCAGACACCCGGTCACTGCCGATTGCATCTGTATTGTAACGCTCGCCACCGGGGATGGTGCTGTGGTGAACTGACGTGGACCCACTGGACCACAGGGAGACCTCGGGCCTACCTTAACGTGGGGTAGAGGACCGGGACTGTGGCAGCTGACCCCCAGGGCAGGGGCGGACACAGGAGCAGACAGGACAGAGTCTCAGGTGCAGACAGGGACCACCAGGGTGGCTCAAGGCAGACAGCAGAGGCAAGACAGAGAGGCAGGATCACTTGCACCAACAGGGCAGGATGGACAGGCAGCAGGTAAGGGCAGGACAGGACTGGAACCAGGGGCCAAAAGGCAGGACGGCCTGGGATCCAGGTACAGGCAGGACATGACTAAAACTAAGTGCCAATAGGCAGGATGGGCTGGTCGCAAGGTACAGGCAGGACAGGACTGGAACCAGGTACCAACAGGCAGGACAGCCTGGGATCCAGTTACAGGCAGGACAGGACTGGAATTAGGTGCCAACAGGCAGGATGGGCTGGTACCATGTACAGGAAAGGACAGGACGATCAGGGTGACCTGACAACTAACTAGACAGAACTCAACTGATTAAACATATGGTGTTGCACAGGCACCTCCCCTAGTGGGAGCTTGCCTTAAACACCCAGTGCCTCTCAGCGATAGGCTGAGAGGCACTTCCTAGAAGTGGCGCATAGGCCCTTTAAGAAGAGGGCAGTGGCGTGCACATACTCCTTAGGAGCGCTCCCGGAGATCCTAAGAGGCGCGCACAGTCTCCGGGAGGCGGAGAAACCCACGTGGAGGAGAGGCATGGATTTCGGGCAGCGTGGAAGGACCCGGCAGCAGCGGTGAGTCAGGGCGCGTCCCTGCAGAAGAGCAAGGAGTACAGGGACGCAGCGTTACATGTATCACTGTCGGCAGCACATATCGCCCGGTCTAATCAGTATATGTGCTGCCGACAGAAAGTGCTGTGTATATTGTCAATCCGTAATGACAGAAATCAGCCCAGATCACGTCAGCAGGATAGCTGATAACAGGGAGTAATAGCTCTTCCCTACAGATAAAGAGAAGACAGATTCATTATCTCTTGTTCCTTCACATCTTGGATGATATTGAAGGTCAATAAAAGATGCAGCCAAAGGCAGAAAAGTAGAAAAGAAAGAACGCAGAATGCCGGGCGACAGGATCTGCAGCCATTAAATATATATATACTTCCTCCACTGATCGGACAATCTGCACATGAATAATGGATTATAGTTATTAGCTTGTGTCTTCTCACCTCCCTGCACTGCACCAGACGGGAAATTCTGTGCAATTAGCAGCTTTGTTGGCTTTTTTTTGTTTTTTTTTCTTCTTTACTTAATAAAAAAAAACACTTTTTGCAATTGGGTTTCATTAGTAATTCTGCACCGTTTTGCTTTTATGGGCTCTTTTTTACTGGGATATTTCACTTTTATGTGGTCAGTGGTCATAAATCATCTGAAATGAGTCCAGAAAAAGACAGATAAAATAGTTACAAACTATGGAATCCATCAGACCGCCATACTGAGCTCACTGATTGAATCCCAGTTAACTCATTCTGTACCCAGCATTAATCAAATGTGCGATACAGAGGTTAAAAGTAGTCAGTTTACAGGTTTTTGACACCTAATTTGAGAGCGTCATAATGTAGGGGCAGAGATTCTGATTCCTGCGATGTGTCACTTACTGAGCTGCTTAGTGTAGTTTTGATAAAATCACTGATTAATCCGCCGGAGATTATCATTACAGGACTACTTGGCATGCTGAAGGTAGTCCAGCATACTTATGAGCTCTGTATAACTGCTAAATCTGCAGCAGAAAAAAAAAGTGATTTTATCAAAATGACAGGAAACAGCTCAGAAAGTGACACATCGCTGGAATCAGGGTCTCTGTCTCTACATTATGCTTCTCTCAGATGGGGAGCAAAAATCTGGTGACAGATTCCATTTAAGGAAGGAGGGTCCTTTGGCCAAATCAGATAGGACCCTCCTAATCCTGGTCTCATGAGACTCGCTCTCCGGACGAGAGACTTTGATTCAGATCTTAGAATAGAAGATACTGCTCCCCGGTATTCTTACCCTCATCGTCCTCTGAGTCACTGTCTGGAGGAGGCTGTAGAAAATCTGGACAGAAGTGAACCCGTGCCGCAGATCTAAGAAAAGAAAAAGAACGAGTCAGCCCCGGCCGGTGACGGGCAGGTCGTATAGGTACGTGATATTGTGTTATACTCCAGTCACATCCAGAGCTGCGCTCACTGTTGCGGATACAGGACATTGCGTCACACTGCCGTACAGAACGTGCGCTGCTCTGCAGGACATGACCCTGCAGCTAATGTCCATAAATTACCAACAAAACAATGGAAATCCTTCCTCTGCACTCCTGCACTGGCAAAATGTACCTAATGCAGAGATTGAGTGCCTGTAGTGCAGCAGGAGCTCACAAGACGCCTCGGGGAGCACTGCAAATATATACAACTATATAGGAGACTCACCCGCTCAATGCTCCGCCTCTCGGAAGCTCCTCCCATAGCAGCAGCTCCCGCCCTCCGGTCACCCATCGGCACAGTCCATTGGATGTACAGGAAACCGCCAAACATAAGAGTCGAGAGACATCCGGGCAGGAGACGGTGCACAGGTATCTCCCCGACTCCACATTACGCACTGCAAAAAAAAGAAACAGCATTAAGGAATCAGGGAGGATGTGAAGAGCAAAGAAGCGACCAAATCATCCCCCGAATGGCGCTCTGCATTCAATCCCCAGACTGGCGCTCTACATTCTATCCTACAACCGGCGCTCTACATTCTATCCTACAACCGGCGCTCTACATTCTATCCTACAACCGGCGCTCTACATTCTATCCTACAACCGGCGCTCTACATTCTATCCTACAACCGGCGCTCTACATTCTATCCTACAACTGGCGCTCTACATTCTATCCTACAACTGGCGCTCTACATTCTATCCTACAACTGGCGCTCTACATTCTATCCTACAACTGGCGCTCTACATTCTATCCTACAACTGGCGCTCTACATTCTATCCTACAACTGGCGCTCTACATTCTATCCTACAACTGGCGCTCTACATTCTATCCTACAACTGGCGCTCTACATTCTATCCTACAACTGGCGCTCTACATTCTATCCTACAACCGGCGCTCTACATTCTATCCTACAACCGGCGCTCTACATTCTATCCTACAACCGGCGCTCTACATTCTATCCTACAACCGGCGCTCTACATTCTATCCTACAACCGGCGCTCTACATTCTATCCTACAACCGGCGCTCTACATTCTATCCTACAACTGGCGCTCTACATTCTATCCTACAACTGGCGCTCTACATTCTATCCTACAACTGGCGCTCTACATTCTATCCTACAACCGGCGCTCTACATTCTATCCTACAACTGGCGCTCTACATTCTATCCTACAACTGGCGCTCTACATTCTATCCTACAACTGGCGCTCTACATTCTATCCAACAACTGGCGCTCTACATTCTATCCTACAACTTGCGCTCTACACCCGATCCTACAACTGGCGCTCTACATTCTATCCTACAACTGGCGCTCTACATTCTATCCTACAACTGGCGCTCTACATTCTATCCTACAACTGGCGCTCTACATTCTATCCTACAACTGGCGCTCTACATTCTATCCTACAACTGGCGCTCTACATTCTATCCTACAACTGGCGCTCTACATTCTATCCTACAACTGGCGCTCTACATTTTATCCTACAACTGGCGCTCTACATTTTATCCTACAACTGGCGCTCTACATTCTATCCTACAACTGGCGCTCTACATTCTATCCAACTGGCGCTCTACATTCTATCCTACAACTGGCGCTCTACATTCTATCCTACAACTGGCACTCTACATTCTATCCTACAACTGGCACTCTACATTCTATCCTACAACTGGCACTCTACATTCTATCCTACAACTGGCACTCTACATTCTATCCTACAACTGGCACTCTACATTCTATCCTACAACTGGCACTCTACATTCTATCCTACAACTGGCACTCTACATTCTATCCTACAACTGGCGCTCTACATTCTATCCTACAACTGGCACTCTACATTCTATCCTACAACTGGCACTCTACATTCTATCCTACAACTGGCGCTCTACATTCTATCCTACAACTGGCGCTCTACATTCTATCCTACAACTGGCGCTCTACATTCTATCCTACAACTGGCGCTCTACATTCTATCCTACAACTGGCGCTCTACATTCTATCCTACAACTGGCGCTCTACATTCTATCCTACAACTGGCGCTCTACATTCTATCCTACAACTGGCGCTCTACATTCTATCCTACAACTGGCGCTCTACATTTTATCCTACAACTGGCGCTCTACATTTTATCCTACAACTGGCGCTCTACATTCTATCCTACAACTGGCGCTCTACATTCTATCCAACTGGCGCTCTACATTCTATCCTACAACTGGCGCTCTACATTCTATCCTACAACTGGCACTCTACATTCTATCCTACAACTGGCACTCTACATTCTATCCTACAACTGGCACTCTACATTCTATCCTACAACTGGCACTCTACATTCTATCCTACAACTGGCACTCTACATTCTATCCTACAACTGGCACTCTACATTCTATCCTACAACTGGCACTCTACATTCTATCCTACAACTGGCACTCTACATTCTATCCTACAACTGGCGCTCTACATTCTATCCTACAACTGGCACTCTACATTCTATCCTACAACTGGCACTCTACATTCTATCCTACAACTGGCGCTCTACATTCTATCCTACAACTGGCGCTCTACATTCTATCCTACAACTGGCGCTCTACATTCTATCCTACAACTGGCGCTCTACATTCTATCCTACAACTGGCGCTCTACATTCTATCCTACAACTGGCGCTCTACATTCTATCCTACAACTGGCGCTCTACATTCTATCCTACAACTGGCACTCTACATTCTATCCTACAACTGGCACTCTACATTCTATCCTACAACTGGCACTCTACATTCTATCCTACAACTGGCACTCTACATTCTATCCAACTGGCGCTCTACATTCTATCCTACAACTGGCACTCTACATTCTATCCAACTGGCGCTCTACATTCTATCCTACAACTGGCGCTCTACATTCTATCCTACAACTGGCGCTCTACATTCTATCCAACTGGCGCTCTACATTGTATCCTACAACTGGCACTCTACATTCTATCCTACAACTGGCACTCTACATTCTATCCTACAACTGGCGCTCTACATTCTATCCTACAACTGGCGCTCTACATTCTATCCTACAACTGGCGCTCTACATTCTATCCTACAACTGGCGCTCTACATTCTATCCTACAACTGGCGCTCTACATTCTATCCTACAACTGGCGCTCTACATTCTATCCTACAACTGGCGCTCTACATTCTATCCTACAACTGGCGCTCTACATTCTATCCTACAACTGGCGCTCTACATTCTATCCTACAACTGGCGCTCTACATTCTATCCTACAACCGGCGCTCTACATTCTATCCTACAACTGGCGCTCTACATTCTATCCTACAACTGGCGCTCTACATTCTATCCTACAACTGGCGCTCTACATTCTATCCTACAACTGGCGCTCTACATTCTATCCTACAACTGGCGCTCTACATTCTATCCTACAACTGGCGCTCTACATTCTATCCTACAACTGGCGCTCTACATTCTATCCAACTGGCGCTCTACATTCTATCCTACAACTGGCACTCTACATTCTATCCAACTGGCGCTCTACATTCTATCCTACAACTGGCGCTCTACATTCTATCCTACAACTGGCGCTCTACATTCTATCCTACAACTGGCGCTCTACATTCTATCCTACAACTGGCGCTCTACATTCTATCCAACTGGCGCTCTACATTCTATCCTACAACTGGCACTCTACATTCTATCCAACTGGCGCTCTACATTCTATCCTACAACTGGCACTCTACATTCTATCCAACTGGCGCTCTACATTCTATCCTACAACTGGCGCTCTACATTCTATCCTACAACTGGCGCTCTACATTCTATCCAACTGGCGCTCTACATTGTATCCTACAACTGGCACTCTACATTCTATCCTACAACTGGCACTCTACATTCTATCCTACAACTGGCACTCTACATTCTATCCTACAACTGGCGCTCTACATTCTATCCTACAACTGGCGCTCTACATTCTATCCTACAACTGGCACTCTACATTCTATCCTACAACTGGCACTCTACATTCTATCCTACAACTGGCACTCTACATTCTATCCTACAACTGGCACTCTACATTCTATCCTACAACTGGCGCTCTACACTCCATCTCCCGATTGACGCTCTACTTTCCATCCCCCAACTGGTGCTCTACATTCCATCCTCCGACCGGTGCTCTACATTCCATCCTCCGACCAGTGCTCTACGCTCCATCCCCCAACCGGCGCTCTACATTCCATCCCCCGACTGGCGCTCTACATTCCAACCCCCGACTAGCGCTCTATATGACATCCCCCGACTGGCGCTCTACACTCCATACCCTGACTGGCACTCTACACTCTATCCCCCGACTGGCGCTCTACACTCCATCCCCAGACTGGCGCTCTACACTACATCCCCTGACTGGCGCTCTACACTCCATCCCCTGATAGGCGCTCTACACTCCATCCCCTGACAGGCGCTCTACACTCCATCCCCTGACAGGCGCTCTACACTCCATCCTCTGACAGGAGCTCTACACTCCATCCCGACAGGCGCTCTACATTCCATCCCCCGACTGGCTCTCTACACTCCATCCCCTGACAGGCGCTCTACACTCCATCCCCTGACAGGCGCTCCACACTCCATCCCCTGACTAGCGCTCTACATGCCATCCCCTGATAGGTGCTCTACATTCTGACTGGCACGTTACACTCCATCCCTGACTGGCACGCTACACTCCATCCCCCCATTGGCTTTCTACACTCCATCCCCCCATTGGCTTTCTACACTCCATCCCCTGACTGGCGCTCTACACTCCATCCCCTGACAGCCGCTCTACACTCCATCCCCTGACAGGCGCTCTACACTCCATCCCCTGACAGGCGCTCTACACTCCATCCCCTGACAGGCGCTCTACACTCCATCCCCTGACAGGCGCTCTACATTCTATCCTACAACTGGCGCTGTACATTCCATCCCCCGACTGGCAGTCTATATTACATCCCCCGACTGGCGCTCTACACTCCATCCCTTGACTGCCGCTCTACATTCCATCCCCTGACAGGCGCTCTACATTCCATCCCCTGACAGGCGCTCTACATTCTTTCCTACAACTGGCGCGCTACATTCCATCCCCCGACTGGCGCTCTACACTCCATCCCCCGACTGCGCTCTACATTCCATCCCCCGACTGGCAGTCTATATTACATCCCCCGACTGGCATGCTACACTCCATCCCTTGACTGCCGCTCTACACTCCATCCCCTGACTGGCGCTCTACATTCTATCCTACAACTGGCGCTCTACATTCCATCCCCCGACTGGCAGTCTATATTACATCCCCCGACTGGCGCTCTACATTCTATCCCTTGACTGGCGCTCTACATTCCATCCCTTGACTGGCGCTCTACATTCCATCCCCTGACTGGTACGCTACACTCCATCCCCAACTGGCACGCTACACTCCATCACCGACTGGCACGCTACACTCCAGACCCCCATTGGCTTTCTACACTCCATACCCTGAATGTCAGGAGAAAGCCTTCCATTATCTTCAGGATGAAGGTGTTTCCTCGGGCAGGACCGACAACAGCAGAATACACAGGACTAAGAAGATGTGTGGTTGTCAGCCACTTCACTTCTACAAACTACCTGTTTTTTTTTATTTATCTGCGGCATCAGGTGATTAAAGAAGAAAATGTACAAGGAGAATCAGTGTTTTCCGTTCCCCTTTAAATGCTGTGATCTATAATTTCCCGGCTGTGCAGATCGTCCGGAGCGGATTCTGTGCTGAATGTCACGCTGCTCATCAGATAAGTGGCATTAGCGCAGGTCGTGCTGTTCTCAGAGCCGCGTCCGCCTCATCCTCTACCTGTAACAATCGTTTTCTCATCTTCATAAAAGAAAAGGAAGTTCATTTTGCATTATCGCTCCCCAGATGACACGTGGAGGAGTGAGACGATCTCGCCGAGCGCGAGCGCAGAATAGAAGCAATTACTGCAAATTAGCAAAACAGCGTGCGGGAAAAGTAAGCGAAGAACCGGAGAAATGATCAGCGGAGCGCCGGCGTCTGCTTATCACTCATAGCGTGTACATACAGAGAGACCAAATCTATGGCGCATGCGTCAGCCGCCACAGCTTACGTGGATATGGTCCTGAAACACTCTGTGCTGCTGTGGATCGTCCTCCTTCTTTATCACCGCTCTTGCTTCACTAATTCAAGCACGCTACTAATGGACAGATCACTACATTTGCAGTGCCTAGCGCACTCCACTCCTGAAATACTCTGTGCTGCTGTGAAAATCTGTCAATCTAGTCCCCTTGTAGGTAATTCTAGGACTGGGATGGAGTCATATATATCATATATAGCCTCTAGGGCTGGGATAGAGTCATGTATATCGTATATAGCCTCTAGGGCTGGGATAGAGTCATGTATCATATATAGCATCTAGGGCTGGGATGGAGTCATGTATATTGTATATGGCCTCAAGGGCTGGGATGGAGCCATGTATATCGTATATAGCATCTAGGGCTGGGATGGAGTCATGTATATCGTATATAGCATCTAGGGCTGGGATGGAGCCATGTATATC
This sequence comes from Anomaloglossus baeobatrachus, assembly GCF_048569485.1. Lineage (NCBI taxonomy): Eukaryota > Metazoa > Chordata > Amphibia > Anura > Aromobatidae > Anomaloglossus > Anomaloglossus baeobatrachus. The sequence continues at coordinate 24,695,525 of NC_134357.1, forward strand.
GTATATAGCATCTAGGGCTGGGATAGAGTCATGTATATCGTATATAGCCTCTAGGGCTGGGATAGAGTCATGTATATCATATATAGCCTCTAGGGCTGGGATAGAGTCATGTATCGTATATAGCATCTAGGGCTGGGATGGAGTCATGTATATTGTATATGGCCTCAAGGGCTGGGATGGAGCCATGTATATCGTATATAGCATCTAGGGCTGGGATGGAGTCATGTATATTGTATATAGCCTCTAGGGCTGGGATGGAGTCATGTATATCGTATATAGCATCTAGGGCTGGGATGGAGTCATGTATATCGTATATAGCCTCTAGTGCTGGGATGGAGTCATGTATACCGTATATAGTCTCTAGGGTTGGGATGGAGTCATGTATATCGTATATGGCCTCTAAGGCTAGGATGGAGCCATGTATATCGTATATAGCATCTAGGGCTGGGATGGAGTCATGTATATTGTATATGGCCTCAAGGGCTGGGATGGAGCCATGTATATCGTATATAGCCTCTAGTGCTCGGATGGAGTCATGTATATTGTATATAGCCTCTAGGGCTGGGATGGAGTCATGTATATTGTATATAGCCTGTAGGGCTGGGGTGGGGTCATGTATACCGTATATAGCCTGTAGGGCTGGGATGGAGCCATGTATATAGTATATAGCCATTAGGGCTGGGATGGAGTCATGTATATCGTATATAGCCTCTAGGGCTGGGATGGAGTCATGTATATTGTATATAGCCTGTAGGGCTGGGATGGAGTCATGTATATCGTATATAGTCTCTAGGGTTGGGATGGAGCCATGTATATAGTATATAGCCTGTAGGGCTGGCATGGAGTCATGTATATAGTATATAGCCTCTAGGGTTGGGATGGAGCCATGTATATAGTATATAGCCTCTAGGGCTGGGATGGAGTCATGTATATAGTATATAGCCTCTAGGGCTGGGATGGAGTCATGTATATAGTATATAGCCTCTAGGGCAGGGATGGAGCCATGTATATAGTATATAGCCACTAGGGCTGGGATGGAGTCATGTATATCGTATATAGCCTCTAGGGCTGGGATGGAGTCATGTATATTGTATATAGCCTCTAGGGTTGGGATGGAGCCATGTATATAGTATATAGCCTCTAGGGCTGGGATGGAGCCATGTATATCGTATATAGCCTCTAGGGTTGGGATGGAGTCATGTATATCGTATATAGTCTCTAGGGCTGGGGTGGAGTCATGTATATCGTATATGGCCTCTAGGGCTGGGATAGAGTCATGTATATTGTATATAGCCTCTAGTGCTGGGATGGAGTCATGTATATTGTATATAGCCTCTAGTGCTGGGATGGAGTCATGTATATCGTATATAGCCTCTAGTGCTGGGATGGAGTCATGTATATTGTATATAGCCTCTAGGGCTGGGATAGAGTCATGTATATTGTATATAGCCTCTAGGGCTGGGATGGAGTCATGTATATCGCATATGGCCTCTAGGGCTGGGATAGAGTCATGTATATTGTATATAGCCTCTAGTGCTGGGATAGAGTCATGTATATCGTATATAGCCTCTAGGGCTGGGATAGAGTCATGTATATTGTATATAGCCTCTAGTGCTGGGATGGAGTCATGTATATTGTATATAGCCTGTAGGGCTGGGATGGAGTCATGTATATAGTATATAGCCTCTAGGGCTGGGATGGAGTCATGTATATAGTATATAGCCTCTAGGGCTGGGATGGAGTCATGTATATAGTATATAGCCTCTAGGGCTGGGATGGAGTCATGTATATTGTATATAGCCTCTAGTGCTGGGATGGAGTCATGTATACCGTATATAGCCTCTAGGGCCAGGATGGAGTCATGTATATCGTATATAGCCTCTAGTGCTGGGATGGAGTCATGTATACCGTATATAGTCTCTAGGGTTGGGATGGAGTCATGTATATCGTATATGGCCTCTAAGGCTAGGATGGAGCCATGTATATCGTATATAGTCTCTAGGGTTGGGATGGAGTCATGTATATCGTATATAGCCTCTAGGGCTGGGATGGAGTCATGTATATCGTATATAGCCTCTAGTGCTGGGATGGAGTCATGTATATCGTATATAGCCTCTAGGGCTGGGATGGAGTCATGTATATCGTATATAGCCTCTAGGGCTGGGATGGAGTCATGTATATCGTATATAGCCTCTAGGGCTGGGATGGAGTCATGTATATAGTATATAGCCTCTAGGGCTGGGATGAAGTCAGGTATATAGTATATAGCCTCTAGGCCTGGGATGGAGTCATGTATATCGTATATAGCCTCTAGGGCTGGGATGAAGTCAGGTATATAGTATATAGCCTCTAGGCCTGGGATGGAGTCATGTATATCGTATATAGCCTCTAGGGCTGGGATGGAGTCATGTATATTGTATATAGCCACTAGGGCTGGGATGGAGTCATGTATATTGTATATAGCCTGTAGGGCTGGGATGGAGTCATGTATATCGTATATAGCCTCTAGAGCCGGGATGGAGTCATGTATATTGTATATAGCCTGTAGGGCTGGGGTGGAGTCATGTATATTGTATATAGCCTGTAGGGCTGGGGTGGGGTCATGTATACCGTATATAGCCTGTAGGGCTGGGATGGAGCCATGTATATAGTATATAGCCATTAGGGCTGGGATGGAGTCATGTATATCGTATATAGCCTCTAGGGCTGGGATGGAGTCATGTATATTGTATATAGCCTGTAGGGCTGGGATGGAGTCATGTATATCGTATATAGTCTCTAGGGTTGGGATGGAGCCATGTATATAGTATATAGCCTGTAGGGCTGGCATGGAGTCATGTATATAGTATATAGCCTCTAGGGTTGGGATGGAGCCATGTATATAGTATATAGCCTCTAGGGCTGGGATGGAGTCATGTATATAGTATATAGCCTCTAGGGCTGGGATGGAGTCATGTATATAGTATATAGCCTCTAGGGCAGGGATGGAGCCATGTATATAGTATATAGCCACTAGGGCTGGGATGGAGTCATGTATATCGTATATAGCCTCTAGGGCTGGGATGGAGTCATGTATATTGTATATAGCCTCTAGGGTTGGGATGGAGCCATGTATATCGTATATAGCCTCTAGAGCCGGGATGGAGCCATGTATATAGCCTCTAGGGTTGGGATGGAGCCATGTATATCGTATATAGCCTCTAGGGCTGGGATGGACCCATGTATATCGTATATAGTCTCTAGGGTTGGGATGGAGTCATGTATATAGTATATAGCCTCTAGAGCTGGGATGGAGTCATGTATATAGTATATAGCCACTAGGGCTGGGATAGAGTCATGTATATCGTATATAGCCTCTAGGGCTGGGATGGAGTCATGTATATCGTATATAGCCTCTAGGGCTGGGATGGAGTCATGTATATCGTATATAGCCTCTAGGGTTGGGATGGAGCCATGTATATAGTATATAGCCTCTAGGGCTGGGATGGAGTCATGTATATAGTATATAGCCTCTAGGGCTGGGATGGAGTCATGTATATAGTATATAGCCTCTAGGGCCGGGATGGAGCCATGTATATCGTATATAGCCTCTAGGGCTGGGATGGAGTCATGTATATTGTATATAGCCTCTAGGGTTGGGATGGAGCCATGTATATAGTATATAGCCTCTAGGGCTGGGATGGAGCCATGTATATCGTATATAGCCTCTAGAGCCGGGATGGAGCCATGTATATATCCTCTAGGGTTGGGATGGAGCCATGTATATTGTATATAGCCTCTAGGGCTGGGATGGAGCCATGTATATCGTATATAGTCTCTAGGGTTGGGATGGAGTCATGTATATAGTATATAGCCTCTAGAGCTGGGATGGAGTCATGTATATAGTATATAGCCACTAGGGCTGGGATAGAGTCATGTATATCGTATATAGCCTCTAGGGCTGGGATGGAGTCATGTATATCGTATATAGCCTCTAGGGCTGGGATGGAGTCATGTATATCGTATATAGCCTCTAGGGCTGGGATGGAGTCATGTATATAGCCTCTAGGGCTGGGATGGAGTCATGTATATAGCCTCTAGGGCTGGGATGGAGTCATGTATATCGTATATAGCCTCTAGGGCTGGGATCGAGCCATGTATATAGCCTCTAGGGTTGGGATGGAGCCATGTATATCGTATATAGCCTCTAGGGCTGGGATGGACCCATGTATATCGTATATAGCCTCTAGGGCTGGGATGGAGTCATGTATATAGCCTCTAGGGCTGGGATGGAGTCATGTATATAGTATATAGCCTCTAGGGTTGGGATGAAGTCATGTATATAGTATATAGCCTCTAGGGTTGGGATGGAGTCATGTATATCGTATATAGCCTCTAGGGCTGGGGTGGAGTCATGTATATCGTATATAGCCTCTAGGGCTGGGATGGAGTCATGTATATCGTATATAGCCTCTAGGGCTGGGATGGAGTCATATATATCGTATATAGCCTCTAGAGCCGGGATGAAGTCATGTATATAGTATATAGCCTCTAGGGTTGGGATGAAGTCATGTATATAGTATATAGCCTCTAGGGCTGGGATGGAGTCATGTATATCGTATATAGCCTCTAGAGCCGGGATGGAGTCATGTATATAGTATATAGCCTCTAGGGTTGGGATGAAGTCATGTATATAGTATATAGCCTCTAGGGCTGGGATGGAGTCATGTATATCGTATATAGCCTCTAGGGCTGGGATGGAGTCATGTATATCGTATATAGCCTCTAGGGCTGGGATGGAGTCATGTATATTGTATATAGCCTCTAGGGCTGGGATGGAGTCATGTATATCGTATATAGCCTCTAGGGCTGGCGTGGAGTCATGTATATCGTATATAGCCTCTAGGGCTGGGATGGAGTCATGTATATAGTATATAGCCTCTAGGGCTGGGATGGAGTCATATATATCGTATATAGCCTCTAGGGCTGGGATGGAGTCATATATATCGTATATAGCCTCTAGAGCCGGGATGAAGTCATGTATATAGTATATAGCCTCTAGGGTTGGGATGAAGTCATGTATATAGTATATAGCCTCTAGGGTTGGGATGGAGTCATGTATATCGTATATAGCCTCTAGGGCTGGGATGGAGTCATATATATCGTATATAGACTCTAGAGCCGGGATGGAGTCATGTATATCACATCGAGCCTTTGAGCTCGCAGATTGTAATGAGGGAGAGATTACACGACGGTCCGGCACAAAGGTTCATTTTACCGTTCATAAATCTGAATGAATAGATTTTACGAGAAGACAATTCTAGTTTTGGGATGCATAATACCCCCCCTCGCTCCTTACGGTATACCCGCACATTACTTTTAGTGCTTTTTTTTCTGCGAGGTTCAATAAACCACCTCGGCCGTGAATGATTTCGGCTCCATTTGTAATTTTCCGCCTGAGCTCAATAAAACAATCATTAATGATCGTGTAGACCGACCTACATAATGCAGGTTACATTGTGTGCAGGCGAGGGGATAAATTACACCGCCTGACACCCCACGAGCTGTTTAACTGAAATATGTTTCCATCAGAAAACGAAGTGATGTGACTGCTCCGAAATCCTGCACGGCATCCGTCTAACGCGCTGTAACGTTGCGCCCTGCAACGTGGGGGTTTCACTCGCTTGCAGCGGTGTGAGGCAGCTTCAGCAACACACGTACACAGTCTCTTCATAGAAATTCTGGCAGTTTATTAAAAACACTCAGCATAAACTGCCCTCACACATAAACAATAAGTCCATAATGGAAGTTTAGCAACTTCCCCACTCTCTGGCACCTGCCAGCGTACAACTCTAGCCAAGGTTCCTTCCAGCACCCAGGGCCCTCTGCAGACCCCTGTCTGTCTCTCCTCCAGGAGAGATTCGGTCCTACAGCCCTGGCCTGGCTGCACTCACCTCAGACTCAATATCAGAGCCTTGTGATCAGCCTCCATGCAGGCTGAAACACCCAAAGCTCCTGGCTCTGCTCTCACTTGTTTCCAGTCCACACACTGGACATCTAGAGCCAGCCTCTCTCTAGACTGCCCTAGACACACTTCATGCAGAACTCCCGGCTCTGCTCTCACTCTCTCCCAGCATACACGCTGGAAGTCTGGAGCTAGTCTCTAACTAGACTGCCCTAGACACACTCCTCCCAGGTTCAGAGACAGGATTGCTTTAACCCCTGGAGCCACACCCACAGGTGGTAAGGAGTGTGTAATCAGCATCACACACCCTTCCATGGCTCTGCATGTAATGCAATCCTGTGGAACCACAGGTCCCAGCCAGCTTCACATTGCAGAGCACCCACGCTTCTGCAAAACATACCGGCCCTTTGTAATACAGCCGGTTGATACCTCACATACCCTCCCCCTCTGTTCAAACCCGTAGGGGAGAACACTTGCCAATGACCTGGGGCCGCGAGACAGGGCATCCCCGCTGCCATGCCCCACCAGTTGAGAGGGCCGTCCAAGAGCAGTAGTCCCTGAGGCATCGCCCGACACTGTCACCAAACCCTGTCTGGTCAACCTAGGGTTAAAGGACGTCCCATTTCCAGACCGTTCTCTCCCTGACCCCCTCCCAGGGTCACCGTAGTAGAGAGACATGTCCCCAGTCAAACCTACAGTCTTGTCCGAACCTAGGCTTTCTCGAGTACCCCCAAGGCTACTGTCGGGAACTCTAAGCTCATAGCAGCCACTATCTACAGTACATCGTAGGTTACCACTCTGTCGGCGATTCCTTTTATCGCGCGTCTGAACTACTGGACCGACACGCCATCTTCCACTTCTTTCCCCTGAACAACGGGTGGAAGACGGCTGCTGTCCCCCACACAGTTGGCGAAGCTGCTCCTTAATTTTCAGGTTTTCTTGCCACAACCGCTCCATGTCACGTACATGGTGTACCAGATATTCAATAAGGCTTCGAATGTTTCCAAGACTCTCTACAGTCCCGACACAGACAAACGGAACCATACCAGCTTCCCTGGGTATCTTGCTCTCATTAGCAGCAGGGATTCTTAATCTCACCAATCCTGATTTATTCACCATGTCTTGCATGACTCGTCCGGTTTTTCCAATGACTCTCCCCACCAGAGCCCGGGGTACTTGGACAATATCTTCCGCCAGACTCTGCGCTTTCCTTTTATACTCTAGCTGTCTAGTGGCTTCTTCCTTTTGCAGTTGGACCTGCCACTTCATACGAACACATCTGAAGTGCATGTCCTTTAGAATAGCCACCCGCTGCCCAGTAATTTCCCTGGTGGACAATATCACTAACTGTTCAGCCCCTGGGGTACAGTAGACCTCACACGCTTCCACAGCTCTCTTAAATTCGTCATGCATGCACTCGGTGGCACACGCTTCTCTTAAGTCCTTAGGTATATCCACCATGCACTTGACTACAGAAGTCTCATTCATCCCTGCCACATGCTTGTCAAGTTTAGCTTCCAGAGTCAGCTCTCTTTGGGCCTCCCCTGCTTCAACATGTTTGGTCAGGATTGACACTCGCTGCTCCATCTGCTCCAAGGCTCCCTGGGACTTGGACTGGTACTCTGCCAAGCGACTTCGGAGCTCAGCCACTTCTTTCTCCAGCTCCCTTACTCGACTCTCAGTAGCCTGCCTAAGAAGTATCTCTTGTTGCAGATGGTCTTTGCTCATCCTCTTGAATGAGTCTTCACTTGCGGACCTCTCTGGTCTACGACACACTATTTCTGGGGCTTCTTCCATCTCAGCTTCAGAACGTTTGGGTTTCAGGCTCTTAGCTGAGCCAATCTTCTTGTCTGCGATCTTGGTCTTACCCACTGAGTCAGTCAGGCTCTCAGCTTCTGATGAGACCTCATGTCCAGACTTCACCTCTTCCTCAGAGGCTCTTTCCGCTTTTACAGCACCTGCTGTGTCTTGGGACTTCACTGCATTCCCTCCAACTTCCACTTGGGTCTCTGCAGTGTCACCCTCTGCCTTCTCTTGGGCATTTACAGCATCGCCTTCTACCAGGGTGTTATGCCCTTCAGCACGGTACTCTGTTCTTCTTAGAACCTTGGCACCATTTTCAACATTCATCACTTCACCACTGGGTAGCTTACCAGTCTGCTCACCATGACCTTTGTGGATTTGTACTCCACCAACACTGCCCTGGATTCCTTCTCCTATATTGTTCTGTAGGATGTCATCTCGTACAGCGCTATCATCCAACAGACCTCCAGCTTCATGCATGGAAATTATAGGAGACACCGCCATTACGTCTTTGGTCGGTTCCTCCCCTGCAATTTCACCCTGCTGGTTTCTGTCGTGACAATGTGTCAGTTCAGTCTTTGATTCCTCTTTCTTTTGCAGGATATCACTGTCTGACTCTTCCGTAGCAGGTGTTACTAGCACCATGTTTTCATTAACCAGGCATATCACTTTCTCTGCACCCTCAGACGGCCTACACTGTGCCCCCTCTCGGCGCTTATTACGTCTTCGGCGTCGGGAGGAAGTTTTGCCCTTCTCGCCCATCTGTACCACACTGTACTCGTTTGTCACCTTACTAGAGTCAGTGTCTTTACTGGAGTCATCATCACTCCCCCTGGTATCCTGGACTATCATGTCCCCACTTAACCAGATATCTGCCTCCCTTTCTGGAGCTACCCCGTTTTTAACGGTCACACTATCGGTTATTCCCTTAGTCCTTATGTCACTAAGTTGGGTCCGTCCATCATTTTCTTTGGTCACCCCTAACTTAGGACAGTCAATTTTAGGAGGTGCTATCTCCTCCTTACCACACATAACTGCACAACAAGGACCCCTTTTCACCTCCCAATGGGGTGGGGTTTCCTTTGGGCTGTTCCGGCTCTTACACAAGCAACCGTATACGTCCCCCTGCTTCCACAAGTGCACAAATAATTTAGAGTCCCAACCTATAATAATTGGGTGCAGTAAATCTGAGACTACACCAACATCATGAGAACCACTGTCCCAGGCTGTCTTAATGACCACTCTGGAGACCGGGTATTCTGTCTCATTACTGTGGGTGCAGCCGACGTGGATCTTCCTTCCAGGAATCAAGTGGACATCAGAGGTGGCCCTTACCAGAGTCACCAAGCTCCTTGAGTCTACGACTCCTGTTACAGATTCTCCATCCACTTCCACGGAACACAGACGTGGCTTCTCGTCGGATGGGTGGTCTATATTGCAAACAGGACACTTAAGACATGAACACTGTTGTCCCTGGCTACAGTCCATCTGCACCACTTCACCCTTGGATTTGGGATGCTCCGCTCCCTTATGGGCGACCACCCCTTTATGGGACTCCACCCCCTTATGGGCAACCACCCCTTTATGGGACTCCACCCCCTTATGGGCAACCACCCCTTTATGGGACTCCACCCCCTTATGGGCAACCACCCCTTTATGGGACTCCACCCCCTTATGGGCAACCACCCCTTTATGGGACTCCACCCCCTTATGGGCAACCACCCCTTTATGGGACTCCACCCCCTTATGGGCAACCACCCCTTTATGGGACTCCACCCCCTTATGGGCAACTATTCCCTTCTGGGACTCCGCCCCCTTTTGCGGTTTCCATGCAATGTCCTTAGCCCCCAGTTCACACCGTTTGCCCTCGTCTCCCTGGGCACCCAGTGTCCATACTGGCCCCTGAAGGGAACGCTCAAACTGGTCCATGGCTGTGACATCGCTAAACACCGACAGCTCCTGCTGTCCCCGGACCAGGAACTGGTACAGCTCCTCCACAGCGTCCGCAGGGACCATTCCCTCTTTTTGGCTTTTAGCCCCCACTGCTGTCACTGGACCTCCAGGCACATGCTGCTGGCTCTGCAGCAGCTGGTTCAGGAGCTCCTCCATGCTGCAACGAAAAGAGGAACAGGAGGGGCGCTCCAATGGGTAATACCCGGTGGTCAAAGACAGGGGGGGTTAGAGAACCACTAACCTTTCCGGGTTGTACCGCCCGTACAACCAGGATCTCCAGCCTGTGGTGTATCACTGCTCACCAAGCAGGGCCTTGCAATTCCGGCTGGCCTGGAACCTCCAGTCGCTGGACTCTCGCCACTGCCGCACGGGTCCCGAACGACCTGCTGATTCACCACCAGGTGCTTGAGAGCGCTGTCCCTGTTCGTGGACCCGCCGATCCACCGCCAGCTGCTTGAGTGCGCAGACAATTTTCGTGGACCCGCCGATCCACCGCAAACCGCTTCAAAAAATTTTCGTGGACCCGCCGATCCACCACAAGCAGTCCGTATCCACAGGAATATGTCCTAGGCCGTTGCCCCTAGCAACCAGGCTGCGTTGCCCCTAGCAACCAGGCTGCGTTGCCCCTAGCAACCAGACCGCATGCCCGCATTCGAGACACCATATGTAACGTTGCGCCCTGCAACGTGGGGGTTTCACTCGCTTGCAGCGGTGTGAGGTAGCTTCAGCAACACACGTACACAGTCTCTTCATAGAAATTCTGGCAGTTTATTAAAAACACTCAGCATAAACTGCCCTCACACATAAACAATAAGTCCATAATGGAAGTTTAGCAACTTCCCCACTCTCTGGCTCCTGCCAGCGTACAACTCTAGCCAAGGTTCCTTCCAGCACCCAGGGCCCTCTGCAGACCCCTGTCTGTCTCTCCTCCTGGAGAGATTCGGCCCTACAGCCCTGGCCTGGCTGCACTCACCTCAGACTCAATATCAGAGCCTTGTGATCAGCCTCCATGCAGGCTGAAACACCCAGAGCTCCTGGCTCTGCTCTAACTTGTTTCCAGTCCACACACTGGACATCTAGAGCCAGTCTCTCTCTAGACTGCCCTAGACACACTTCATGCAGAACTCTCGGCTCTGCTCTCACTCTCTCCCAGCATACACGCTGGAAGTCTGGAGCTAGTCTCTAACTAGACTGCCCTAGACACACTCCTCCCAGGTTCAGAGACAGGATTGCTTTAACCCATGGAGCCACACCCACAGGTGGTAAGGAGTGTGTAATCAGCATCACACACCCTTCCATGGCTCTGCATGTAATGCAATCCTGTGGAACCACAGGTCCCAGCCAGCTTCACATTGCAGAGCACCCACGCTTCTGCAAAACATACCGGCCCTTTGTAATACAGCCGGTTGATACCTCACAGCGCCCAGAGATCCAGCAGTCAGGTAATGAAAATCAATGTCAGCTCCGAAAACATATCGGCAGCGTGCGGATACAAGCACCTTCACGTGACCCGCACCGAAGGATAAATCAGAGAAAACTGCTCTACTGTTAGCATAAAAAGTATGGATTAAGGGGTCTTCAATTCCAATCGGTGTAGGGGAAAAAAAATCACTGAGAGATCTTTAATGCAAATGTCCAAAATTGGCAGTAGTATAGCGGTTATATTCTTGTACATAGGGGCAGTATTATAATAGTTATATTCTTGTACATAGGGGGCAGTATTATAGTAATTATATTCTTGTACATAGGAGGCAGTATTATAGTAGTTATATTCTTGTACATAGGAGCAGTATTATAGTACTTATATTCTTGTACATAGCAGCAGTATTATAGTAGTTATATTCTTGTACATAGGGGCAATATTATAGTAGTTATATTCTTGTACATTGGGGGCAGTATTATAGTAGTTATATTCTTGTACATAGGGGGCAGTATTATAGTAGTTATATTCTTGTACATAGGAGCAGTATTATAGCAGTTATATCCTTGTACATAGGGGGCAGTATTATAGTAGTTATATTCTTGTATATAGGAGCAGTATTATAGTAGTTATATTCTTGTACATAAGAGCAGTATTATAGTAGTTATATTCTTGTACATAGGGGCAGTATTATAGTAGTTATATTCTTGTACATAGGAGCAGTATTATAGTAGTTATATTCTTGTACATATGGGCAGTATTATAGTAGTTATATTCTTGTACATAGGGGGCAGTATTATAGTAGTTATATTCTTGTACATAGGGGGCAGTATTATAGTAGTTATATTCTTGTACATGGGGCAGTATTATAGTAGTTATATTCTTGTACATAGGAGCAGTATTATAGTAGTTATATTCTTGTACATAGGGGGCAGTATTATAGTAGTTATATTCTTGTACATAGGAGCAGTATTATAGTAGTTATATTCTTGTACATAGGGGGCAATATTATAGAAGTTATATTCTTGTACATAGGGGGCAGTATTATAGTAGTTATATTCTTGTACATAGGGGGCAATATTATAATAGTTATATTCTTGTACATAGGGGGCAGTATTATAGTGGTTATATTCTTGTACATACAGGCAGTATTATAGTAGTTATATTCTTGTACATAGGAGCAGTATTATAGTACTTATATTCTTGTACATAGGGGCAGTATTATAGTAGTTATATTCTTGTACATAGGGGCAGTATTATAGTAGTTATATTCTTGTACATAGGGGCAGTATTATAGTAGTTATATTCTTGTACATAGCAGCAGTATTATAGTAGTTATATTCTTGTACATAGGGGCAATATTATAGTAGTTATATTCTTGTACATAGGGGGCAGTATTATAGTAGTTATATTCTTGTACATAGGAGCAGTATTATAGCAGTTATATCCTTGTACATAGGGGGCAGTATTATAGTAGTTATATTCTTGTATATAGGAGCAGTATTATAGTAGTTATATTCTTGTACATAAGAGCAGTATTATAGTAGTTATATTCTTGTACATAGGGGCAGTATTATAGTAGTTATATTCTTGTACATAGGAGCAGTATTATAGTAGTTATATTCTTGTACATATGGGCAGTATTATAGTAGTTATATTCTTGTACATAGGGGCAGTATTATAGTAGTTATATTCTTGTACATAGGGGGCAATATTATAGAAGTTATATTCTTGTACATAGGGGGCAGTATTATAGTAGTTATATTCTTGTACATAGGGGGCAATATTATAATAGTTATATTCTTGTACATAGGGGGCAGTATTATAGTGGTTATATTCTTGTACATACAGGCAGTATTATAGTAGTTATATTCTTGTACATAGGAGCAGTATTATAGTACTTATATTCTTGTACATAGGGGCAGTATTATAGTAGTTATATTCTTGTATATAGGGGGCAATATTATAGTAGTTATATTCTTGTACATAGGGGGCAGTATTATAGTAGTTATATTCTTGTATATAGGGGGCAATATTATAGTAGTTATATTTTTGTACATAGGGGCAGTATTATAGTAGTTATATTCTTGTACATAGGAGCAGTATTATAGCAGTTATATTCTTGTACATAGGGGTAGTATTATAGTAGTTATAGTCTTATACATAGGAGCAGTATTATAGTAGTTATATTCTTATACATAGGAGCAGTATTGTAGTAGTTATATTCTTGTACATAGGAGCAGTATTATAGCAGTTATATCCTTGTACATAGGGGGCAGTATTATAGTAGTTATACTCTTGTATATAGGAACAGTATTATAGTAGTTATATTCTTATACATAAGAGCAATATTATAGTAGTTATATTCTTATACATAAGAGCAGTATTATAGTAGTTCTATTCTTATACATAGGAGCAGTATTATAGTAATTATAATATTATTGTATATAGGGGCAGAGTTATAGTAAAAATACTACTCAGTAATCATTGTAAGCTTACTTTATCATTGATAATACTATGGAAATGTTCTTTAAAAGGCAATAAAAGGACTATGTAAAGTTACCCGGGGTATCTAGGCCACTATGTAGAATACTGTGAAGTGGAGACATATAGCGGCACTTACTGTTCAGGTATCCGTGTCCTTGGTCAATGTTAAAGCCGCTGGTGATGAGCAGATTGTCAGGTGTAACAGTTAGTGCGTCAACAAATCCAGAGCTGGAGTTGTGATTGGACAGTCGGGTGAGATGGTCTGTAAAAGATAAATGTGGATGAACTTAGGGACAGTACAAGGTGCTGGAGGTGTATGTAAATGCTCACGAGAGGGAAGATGTCACTGCCTCTGTATGTGTCAGTCTGACCTTTTCTCCAGTTGACGGCTTTGATGGACGACCCCTGTGTCGCCACGTAAATCTGGTCTGTTGTGGCACAAAGACTGTACAACCCCTTCAAAGAAAGTGCCAGCGAGTCACAGGAGTGCTGGAGGCTCAGAGCTCCGGAGGAAGGCACGACTCTCCAGACCTTCAAGAAACCGTCTGATGATCCGGAGTACAGCAACCCCGAATGGAACTGTATGGAAACACTTATCTTATTTTCCATGCCATATATAACCTCTTTTATAGACAAAGGGCTCCTATACTGTTACTCACAATAGGGAACCCTAGATTATCCCTGTCCTCCGGATTACCCCTGATGGTGGAGACGCCAGAGTCCCGTGCCTTATTAAAGCTAATCTGTTACCCCCAGAAAATGAATGGGCAGGAGCGTGATGGAAATACAGATGAGACAGACAGGGATAAAAGAAACTCCGTCCCATTGAATAAACAGTAAATGGGAAAAGCAAGAGAGGTAATGGACAACAAGGGTTAACACACGACAATAATATCACAAGCCTGGATAAATCCACCTCTCCAGGCCAGTATAGTCAATCTATAGCTGGCATCATAAGAACAGTGCAGCCTGCATAAAAAGGAGGAGAGCGAACGTGACTGGCTGTCTCATAGCATGTGACCAAGGACACTAACAAGCAGTCAGGCAAAATTAACTCTTACTAGCCTGCTCATGAACCGCAGTTCTGTGAGTTGTCGCCAAGTCACCCTGCACTGATCACAGACATCAGGGAAGTTAGCCGGAAGAGTGCAAGAATGTGAAGATTCCCCACATCCTGACGCCGCCATGACAGTTGGCGATACCTGCAAAAACCTCCTAGTTATGATCACTGCTGGACGGAGAAACCAGGTTGCGGTGTAATGATGGTGCTGTGTTCGGAGGTGGCGGTTTTCTGTACTGTAACTTGCAGCAGGTTGTGCGCCGCCGCTCCGGACTCTTCCCCACCATCCCCCCCCATTACCTGCAATGCTGACACCCTCTCATCGTGCGCCCTCTCGGATCGGAGGTTTTCTTGCGTCTCCAGATCCCAAACGTCGATCTTTCCACCATCTGAAATATAACAAAATAAAGTAACATTACTGTGCAAAATCCGTTTCATCACTGATGGGGATGAAGAAATTGTTTGGGCATTTTTTTTGCAAATAATCAAAACTTCTGCAACTTTCTAAACTTCTTCATTTTTTCAAATTCTCATCAATTTACACGGGGATCGGTCGGGCGGATAGTCAGATTCTGGATGCAAACAATGAAGGTTTCCATTCACTGACAGCAAGGAGATATTTTGAAACACCCCACAGATAAGCTGTTATCAGGTCCTGCGGCAGTGGCTAGATATACACAGAATAGCGCCATGTACTGCAACTCAATTTTCATTCACGTCAATGGGATCTGAGCTGCAGTACCAAAAACGGCCACTAAACAGTGTACGGATCTGTGCTTTTCTGGCTCTGACCAACTGACCAATGGGAGACCTGGGTGTCAGAGTTAATATTTATGGCCGATCTTTCGGATAGACCACGGATATACAAAGACCTAGACAACCCCTTTAATCAGGGGTGCAGACCGGTGGGCATGGGGGGGGGTTCACAGACCACTGATGGGAATGACAACTGAAGAAAATGCCAGAATTTTAGTGTAAACTGACCCAAAAACAGATACAAAGGAGAAGATAGATGAGTAATAGATTGATAAGCCGGTCAGAATCTACAGAAAGCTGGGTGACAACCCCTATAACGACCTGTCAGAAGGGATCATCACCCAGGACTGGATCCCTGTGTAAGAGAAAATAAAGGGAGGAATATAACAAAAGCCGGAGCACAAGAGGAGCCCGGGGATTTAATCTTTCTAGGTCATGTCTTTATTTTCGGGGGAAGACATGCTCTTTAGGAAGGAATTTAGAGGTTAGTCATAAAGTATTAATACCGCCAAACACAGAAACAGCAGAATATAATGTCTGACAATCAAAAGAGGACGACGCAAGGACATCTTTTTAAAGGGGCACCGTGCTTTGTATAATCCTTAAAGGTCTCTAGAAGAGTCTTTTGATAAGTGTCCTCTCACTGCTGACCCCCTTATCTCTCACTGCTGACCCTCTTTTGTGTTGCCATTTTGGAGACCCCTACCTCTTATAATTTTCTGGGTGAGGGTGTCGGATCAGGACTTGTTTTTTGTGTGTCAAGCTGTAACACAGCCAGCACCTGTAGTGTTCTACGCCGGCTGTATAACACAGCCAAAACCCGCAGTGTACGGTGTTGTTTGTATAACGCGGCCAGCATCCGCAGTGTACTGTGCCGGCTGTATAACGCAGCCAGCATCCGCAGTGTACTGTGCCGGCTGTATAACGCAGCCAGCATCCGCAGTGTATTGTTCTGGCTGTATAACACAGCCAGTACCTGCAGTTTACTGTGTCGGCTGTATAACTCAGCCAAAACCCGCAGTGAGCGGTGTTGTTTGTATAACGCAGCCAGCATCCGCAGTGTACTATGCTGGCTGTATAACGCAGCCAGCAACCGCAGTGTACGGTGTCGGCTGTATAACACAGCCAGTACCTGCAGTTTACTGTGTCAGCTGTATAACGCAGCCAGCTTCTGCAGTGTACTGTGCCGGCTGTATAACGCAGCCAGCAACTGCAGTGTACAGTGCCGGCTGTATAAGCTAGCCAGTACCTGCCTTTTACTGTGTCGGCTGTATAACACAGCCAGCACCCGCTGTGTACAGTGCCGGCTGTATAACACAGCCAGCAACCGCAGTGTACGGTGCCAGCTGGATAACATAGCCAGTACCCGCTGTGTACAGTGCTGGCTGTATAACACAGATACTACCAGCTGTGTGTTTTGCATATTTTCCCAGGGGGCCTTGTTCTAGAATCACTGCATTGAGAAACACGTGATGGTGTCTCCGTGAGGCTGGATGTTGATCTCCCTAAGGTCAATCATCCTTGCTTATGTAGTCTTTTACTAGGCATTGCTCCCACTAGCCAGTTTCCTACTCCACACTGATGAGGGGCAAATACCCCGAAACAGCTGTCTGTGGATGGATACCATGTTTTGGCATAGGCGACTTCCTTGACTGGAGACTGCCCTTCCCGTGGTTGTTCCTTCCCGGTGAAAGACCTGGCTAGTTTCCTGCCAGCGTTGAGACATGTGATGGTGTTTCCGCGGCAGTCCTGTTTTGCATTTTTTTAGCAGTGTATGGTGTCAGCTGAATAACACAGCTAGCATCACAGTGTACGGTGGCAGCTGTATAACACAGCCAGTACCCGCAGTTTACTGTGTCGGCTGTATAACACAGCCAGCAGCCGCTGTGTACAATGCCAGCTGTATAACACAGCCAGCACCCACAGTGTACGGTGGCGGCTGTATAACGCAGCCAGCACCTGCAGTGTACAGTGCCAGGTGTATAACGCAGCCAGCACCCACAGTGTACGGTGCCAGCTGTATGACATAGCCAGCACCCGCATTGTATGGTGCCAGCTGTATAACACAGCCAGCACCTGCAGTGTATGGTGACGGCTCAGATCCATACAAGCACACAAGTACTGGGAATGTCAGGAAGGGGTTAATGTGAACACTCGGAAATGTCGCAGGTGTTGTCGAAAAACGTAACAATACTTCCCCGTGTTCTGCGGGAGGCAGCGATGCAGAAACAAAAGGATAATGAAGAAGGATAATTGAGTCGTTGTGAACTCCTTATTTAATTGCAGAGCAGATAGGAATGAGTAAGAGGCGGCTTTCTATAGAAAGCGTGCGGACGTTCCCCCTTCCAGTCCGCTCCTTTAAGGACAATTTTTACGTGAAGTGTTAATAAAGTAAAGCTCCCTAAACAGAAAAGTCAAAAAATCCTTAAATCACCACCTCTGAGAAAGGGGAGGAAAGTCCAGTATTTTTTTTTATTTTTTATGATCTGTTGGTAAAATGCTGCACATGACGTTGTACAGTAAATCTTCAGATATGGAGTCATTGAGGGTTTTTCGGGGACACAAATAATGAGACACCGGCACTAAGTGAAAGGATAAGACCCCGGTAAGGAGCGTCCAGCCCGGGACCAGCGACCGGAGACACTCACCTGAGCCAGAAATCAGCAGCTTTGTATCTGGTATATGAGTGATGGCCGACACTGCCGAGAAGGTGTATATACTGAGGAGAGGCTGACCTGCGAGGAAAGCAGACAACGGTCACCCAAAGCACACGGACATCGCCGCAATACCATATCTGCTGGATGTGACCTCCATATGCACTGCGTCCTATTGCAAGATTGTCCGGATTTAAGAAGAAAAATCTACAATCTTCCAGGAACAGCGCCACTCCTGACCGTAGGTTGTGCCTGGTACTGCAGCTTAACCTCATTCCTTTGAATGCCGCAACCCCAGACACCGCCACAGAGAAGAATGGAGCTGTATATGGAAAAAGGCCGACACTTTTATATAATCCTGGACATCCCCTCCCTGGAGCAAGAAGAGCCCATTCTGAGGGTCCGCAGGCATCAATGCAGGACACAATAATGCTTCACCAAGATGGGATGTAAGCCCTCTCCTAATGGTTCATGTACCATGATCACAGGAGATCCCAGCAGATCCCAGGACACCCCACGAAGCTCTCCTTCATAGAAAGGGGCAGCATATTACGGATATTCACCGCAGGTGCCGGTGTTTAGAACAGACTCCTACTGCTGCTGAAAAACACTTAAATGGCGCCGTCACTTTCTGACAGCAGCATTTAAGGGGTGCAATTCTGCTGTCATGCCATTTTGGGCCCCTCACCCCGTCCACACCCTTGTGGGCTACCACAGCAGATGATAGGGCATGCTGGAGGCTCGCATGGCTGCCATCCCGGTACTACTGTAAAACTCAGCCTCAGTCTTCACAGGAGACAGTCATTGTACACACACACTGAAATACTGCACAATTACAGTATATAGGACGATCGATCGATCGCAGGTGGAAATCCCTTTGGGTGACTAAAAGGTAAAGAAGCATAAAAATGTAAAAAAAATAAATGTATGTGTAATAGGGTTATCAAACATGGTGTAATGTGAAACTGACTCAGCTGCCCTTAGCAACCAATCAGATTCCACTTTTCATTCTTCACAGACTCTTTGGAAAATGAAAGGTGGAATCTGATTGGTTGCTAAGGGCAGCTGAGTCAGTTTCACTTTACACCATGTTTGATAACCCTATTACACATACTGTCCACCTACTTTTGGACCACCCTATAATATATATATATATACACAGTGATACATCGTTTTTCCTCGTTAATCCATCCAAAAACAATCGGTGACATCCAAAAGCGATGAAAATCGAAGCACTTATTTCCACAGGAATCAATGTAAATCCAATTACCGTATTTTTTAAGACACACACCAAATTTAAAAAACACAAAAACCTGAGCTGAAACAATGTTCAGTAAACATGCAACATTAAGCATGTGAATTGCAGCCTTAAGACTAGAAAAAACCAAGGAGAAAAATTGTATGAAAAATACCCTGAATATAAATAAATAAATTGCAAGTGCTTAATAACAGGGTACTTAGTGTATACATTTTTGCAAAAAGGTAAAAAGCTGTCTCACCTCGTCACGGTGTACCCATCTGAGACAGTCCCTAACCTACTGAAGTTAAAAACATTATCAATACCTGACTTGTGTCATGTCAGAACTCCAATATGGATGGTGGCAAGTGGTTAGCTGTGTCCCAGATAAAATACACAGCAAAGTGAGACGCAATCAGCTGTTCAGTCTCAGTATTTTTTTTTAACTTCAGTAGGTTAGGGACTGTCTCAGATGGGTACACCGTGACGAGGTGAGACAGCTTTTTACCTTTTTGCAAAAATGTATACACTAAGTACCCTGTTATTAAGCACTTGCAATTTATTTATTTATATTCAGGGTATTTTTCATACAATTTTTCTCCTTGGTTTTTTCTACACACCAAATTTAGTCCAAAAAAATGGGGTCCGTCTAATAATCCGGTGGTGGGGAGCTGGCGGGAGCGTTGTCACAGGATGCAGAGGTGGTGGTGGAGCAGGTCGATACTGCAGACAGTGCAACGGGTGTCCCAGACGCTGTCCGAGAAACTGTCGGCGATGGGTGCATCAAAGAAATGTAATGACAAGTGGAGATCTCATCTGCGCACGCACCACCTCCAAGCGTCATTTTCCTAAAGTCCGCTGCTAGGAGATCAATGGGCCGGAGGCAGCGTGTGCGCAGATGAGATCTTGACGCACAGCCGCCGCAGCACAGCAGCTTGCAGCCCCAGCAGAACAGCAGCCAGCAGCACAGCAACCGCAGCCCCAGCAGCACAGCACCAGCACAGCCGCCGCAGCACACAGCCCCAGCAGAACAGCAGCCCGCATCCCCAGCAGCACAGCAACCGTAGCCCCAGCAGCACAGCACCAGCACAGCCGCCGCAGCACAGCAGCAGCACGCAGCCACAGCAATCCGCAGCCCCAAACACAGCACCCGAAGCCACAGCAGCACAGAAGCCCGCAGCCGCAGAAGCACAGCAGCCCCAGCAGCACAGCACACGCAGTCCCAGCAGCACAACAACCGCAGCCCCAGCAGCACAGCACCAGCACAGCCGCCGCAGCACACCAGCATGCAGCCACAGCAGCACAGCACCCGAAGACACAGCAGCACAGCAGCTCGCAGCCACAGAAGCACAGCAGCCCCAGCAGCACAGCACCCGCAGCTCCAGCAGCCCGCAGCCACAGCAGCCACAGCACCCGTAGCCCCAGAACAGCCGCTGCAACACATTGCTCGAAAAATTGCCCCTGCCTCTTGCTACCCCTCGCCACCACCACCCAGTAAGCTACATTCGGATTATAAGACGCACCCCTCATTTTCCTCTCAAATTTTTGGGAGGAAAACTGCGTCTTATAATCCAAGAAAATACGGTAATTCTTTTTATACCCTCCGAAATCCATACCAAAAACACATTTTATAGAGAATAAAGATAATGTTTAATACTAAAAACTGTAAGAAAATTAATATAAAATTAATTTAAAAGACCAATGTAAAGAATAATTACACTTTATCTTACATTTTGAAACTGGTGCGACGGGTGATACGCACAGAGCAGGAGAGTGCGTGGGTCACCCTTTGTTGCGGCAAAATTAGCAGCGTGGTCACGTGGGAATGGGCCGACGAAAACCAATGAAATCCAAGTCAAATTTTCAGCAGAAAAAAATTGTCGAAAACCGACATAAACAAAAACCGAAGTATCACTGTGTGTATATCCACACACACATATAATATTAAATCACCCCCAAAATAATACAAAAATAAATAAATATTGTATTCAGTATCCCTCAATTCATAAAAGTCCGAAATATCAAACTATGAAATGATTTAAACCGAATAGTAAATGCTATAAAGCTTAAAAAAAAAAAAGTGCTGACTCTCGGAAGTGAAGGAGGAATAAAGCAAATCCACTAAAACGGAAAGTCAGCTATGAACATTGGATGGAATTTTTCTTGCTTGTCTTTTTTTTTTTTAAGGTCCAGATCTCGGCACTCAGCGTCTTCTTTGACATACCACAAAAAAAAAAAAAAAACAAAAAAAAACCAAACCACCTGCCTCTTCAGCCGGATGAGAGCGCTCACATGTACAGTGAGGTCAGGATGGCAGCTTTACCTGTGCGCAGGCTCCATACTTTGATGCTGCTGTCGGATGATCCGCTGCAGACAAAATGTTCTCCGGGGGGTAGAAGATCTGAGTCTAAAAGTAAAAAAAAAAATGAAAAATGAATGACTTTTTCTGTCCAGTTGCCCGGTCCCATCCACTTACCTAGGGGGTCACTTACGAATTTTGGTTTCATCCACGTAGACCAAAACCAGGCAGGTGACCGCTCCAGTGTGGCCACATAGCGTCCGGACCTCCGACCGGGATCGCATGTCCCACACACGTACGGAGGTGTCCCAGCTATGCCAAGATGGAGGGATGGAAAAAAGAAAAGAAAAATGGAGGCAAGGGAGAAAAGTGGTATCAGCTGACATGGGGGAAAGGCGGCTTTCTATCACTGAACCAGTCACGAGTGTATAATACAGGGGATACTACAGAGCGCCCATCCCATTTCCCAACATGTGACGTATATGTGTGTCACCTGCCGAGTCCAGGGTATAAAGCGGTCTCAGGAGCAGAGCCCGCTCCATACAGGCATCATGGTCACCACAGGTTGGACTTCATAAGATATGCAAAATATTGTGTTATACGAGGAGCTGATGATAAGTCTTTATCCAGAGAGAAACAAGATAGGATGATGAAACTTTCCATTTATTCCACACACTCTCCTCTGATGACAACATGCTTCTTACATCAGTATTCCAAGTTCTGTAAGCCTAGCAAAAAGAAGGATTTTGGTTGTGCCTCAAACCAGGCATCCGTAGCAGCCATGGCATCAGAAATGGTGTGAAATTTGGTACCTTGAGGTGTTTCTTCAGGTTTGGAGACAGATGATAGTCGGAGGGAGCTAGATCTGGTGACTAAGGTGGGTGGTCACCAGCTGGAAGCCCAGCTCTGCCAGTTTTGCCGTGTTCGCTTGAGTAGTTTGAGCGGTGGCGTGTTGCAGGAACAAGATTCCTTTGGACAGCTTGCCGCACCTTTTGGCCTTCAGAGCTGCCTTCAATTGGTCCAAAAGCTCACTGTAATACCTTGCATTGATGGTGGAACCCTTTTGAAGGTAATCCACTAGCAGCACGCCCTCCTTATCCAAGAACACAGGCGCCATCACCTTAGTGCCTGATTTTTGCCCCCTGCTCCTCCATTCTTTTGACTGCTCCTTGTTTTCAGGGTGATACAAATAAATCCAGGTCTCATCCATAGTGACCAGTCGCTCCAGGAAGTTCTTATCAGTCCGGAAACGCTGATGAATGGACCGGGAAGTTTTCACTCGCTGCTTCTCTGATCTGTTGTCAAACATTTGGGGACTCACTTTGCAGATCGATTCCTCATGTTCAAATGTTCATGGATAAATGACACAAACACGTTCACGGGAAATCCCCATGATGTCTGCTATTGGTTTAGCTGAAATTGGTGGATTCTCCAGTATGAGGTGGTGCGCAGCATCGACGATCTCCGGAACAACAACCACTCTCGGGCGTCCAGGACGTTCCTCATCATTGGGGCTGAAATGGCCCGTTTTAAAATTGGCAACCCAGATCTTAACTGTGGAAGATGAAGGGCATTGATCCCCCAATGTCTGCGACATATCACCAGGAATATCCTACGTGGATTTTCCTTGCAGAAACAAGAATTTTACCCCTCCTCTGCTCTCAGTTGCTGTGAATATCGCATTAGACTCCGACATGTTGTTTTCCCGTGTGCGTAGAACACTGCTGCCATAAGCAACAATCACAAAATGTTGAAAACCTATATTAGAGACATAAGGCTTTCATGTGATGTAACATTCGTTACCATAGAAACAAAAAAAGACCACAAAGCCAAAGACTTATCAGCAGCCGCTCGTATAATACAAGATGCACATCCACTTGTGAATTAAGAAAAATAAGCTAAATTTAATTGAAGGAAAAAAAAAAAAAAGTTTGAATGACCCGCCTATTCCTAATCTGAAAATATAAAGTCACTTTTACCTGTAGAATAAATAGACCAGAATTAAAGGGTTTTTCGTTTTTAGAAAACACCATTCCCTTTGTGCAGCTTGTTTACAAACAAAAACAAACTGTGCTTTACTCACCCTGCCCAGGTCTAATGCTGGGTCTCAGCCGCTGTCTATTATTGTCTGCAGTCCTGACTTCACGTCAGCAGCGCTGAGGCCAAGAGTTGAGCTCGGTAGCTCTTAGCAGGCGGACATTGGCAGAGCCGCCGAGTTCAGTGATCGGCTGCAGCGCTGCTAACGTGATGAAAGTGCAGCAGACAATAACAGAGACTGGGAGCGGTGGTGGAGACTCAGAGATGGACCAGGGGAGAGTGAGTAAAGCTCAGTTTGTTTGTTTTTAAAAGCAGAAATTACAGCTGGGGGACAGGGAATAACCCCTTTAATGCTTTATGGTCACTGCACCTCCTTCCAAAAAAACAAATATTGAGCAACCCCAAAATAGTATCAATAAAATCTATTCCTTTAAAGTGACTTGTGCCATTCACAACTACAACTGCCCTCACACGTCTCTGTGGATGGCAAAATAAAAAAGCTATATAGGAAAAAGGTGAAAACTCCCTGCAGTGTTACTGCCACTAGGTGGCGATTTGTTTGCATTTTCCTATAGAAATCAATAGGAGCTATTTAAAGATCGCCACCTAGTGGCAGCGAAGGGATCCATAGCTTTCATGTGGTGAGGATGCTCCATGTCATTTCCTCTGCCGGTTTCTGCACCGTGGGATGAGGCCGGAGATCTGCGCGTCTCACCTCCCGGAGATCACGTATGTGTCATGTATGAGGACGCTCGTCACTAGATCACTGTGTCCTTCCAAGCTGTGAATCAAGAACTGTGAGTTCTGCAGTGGATAATGATCTGGGGGCAAAAACGAGGCAGATGGAGGAAACGATAAAATCGTGAAAAATTTGGGTTAACACCGACAATGTGTCGGAGCGGAGGAGATGAAAGCAGAATACAAGGAAGGAGAGAAGGAAAGATGGAGGATGGAGAAAAATAAAGGCGAGTGTGAGAAGTAAACATAACAGAGATTTCCATTATTATTACATAACACAATAGCTATAATTATTAATATCTATAGTCTCATTTATACTCAGTGCAGCACAGGGTTAAGGTTTACAATTTACAGCTTTCTATTGAAAAATATTTACTTGGAAATGTCTTTAAGTTGATCTGTCACCAGATTGCACAATACAAACTGCACATATTACTAAAAAGATTTGTTAGACCTGATGAGACTGGTGTACTTACTATGAAAATCCATGTCAGAATTTCTTTTTAATACTCTATGTAAGTGTCTAATTATCTGCTAAAAGCTAAATCTAATGGTCACTGCTCCCGGCTGATTCTCCTGGATCTTTCTGCTGCATTCGACATTGTGGATCATCAGCTCCTCCTTACCATGCTCCGCTCTATCGGGCTCAAGGACTATTCTCTCCTGGTTCTCCTCCTCTGACCTCTGCTTCACTGCATCGTTTGCCGGCTCCTCTTCCTCTCCCCTTCCCCTTACTGTCAGGGTTTCTCAGGGTTCAGTCCTATGCTCCCTCTCCTTACTATGATAGTTCCTCAGGCTTTAGTCCTAGGCTCCCTCCTCTTACTGGGTTCCTCATGGTTCAGTCCTAGGCCCCCTCCACGGTTCCTCGGGGTTCAGTCCTAGTCTCCCTCCCCTTACTGTTGAGTTCCTCGGGGTTCAGTCATAGGCCCCCTCCATGAACTGTCAGGGTTCCTCCGGGTTCAGTCCTAGGCCCCCTCCTCTCTTATTGTTGGGGTTCCTCAGGGTTCAGTCCTAGGCTCCCTTCTCTTACTATCAGGGTTCCTCAGGGTTCAGTCCCAGGCCCCCTCCATGAACTGTCGGGGTTCCTCAGGGTTCAGTCCTAGGCTCCCTTCTCTTACTATTAGGGTTCCTCAGGGTTCAGTCCCAGGCCCCCTCCATGAACTGTCAGGGTTCCTCCGGGTTCAGTCCTAGGCCCCCTCCTCTCTTATTGTTGGGGTTCCTCAGGGTTCAGTCCTAGGCTCCCTTCTCTTACTATCAGGGTTCCTCAGGGTTCAGTCCCAGGCCCCCTCCATGAACTGTCAGGGTTCCTCAGGGTTCAGTCCTAGGCCCCCTCCTCTTACTGTTGCGGTTCTTCAGGGTTCAGTCCTAGTCTCCCTCCTCTTATTGTTGGGGTTCATCCAGGTTCAGTCCTAGGCCCCCCTTCCCTGCCTGTTGCGGGTTTCCTAGGGTTCAGTACTAGGCCCCCTGTGAGGTAAATCCGGAGATATGACGATAAATCATGATATTCAAGTATGTCAGGAAGCCCTCTCCTGGTGTCACCCCCCTTTCCTTCACACAACTGGTTTAGCAACAAATCCCATGGCCATGTCCTGTGATATGGAAATTAGGTGGCTTTAGGACAATGGACACAGGATGACTCCCTGCCGTCACCCTGTAGTAGGAGCTGCTAGCTAGTTAGCAAGGCTTGGAAGTAGCCAGACAGAACGACTCCAGTAAAAAATGGTTCATATCTCGCAAGCCATATCTCCGATAAATATGGCAACCATAAAAATGGTGTTTGCGCAGGCGGACGATGCTGGCACACCTTTTTTATGGAAGGGGGAGCTTGGGAAATACCCCAGGCGTGATATCAGCCATATGGGAACTCGTAGACAGGTCATGAGTCCCCTCGTTCTGTAGCTAAATTCATAACTGTCACAATGAGAGCATTGGCGTCCGCCTACGACGCTCCCAGGCAAAG
Source organism: Anomaloglossus baeobatrachus (assembly GCF_048569485.1). Taxonomy (NCBI): domain Eukaryota; kingdom Metazoa; phylum Chordata; class Amphibia; order Anura; family Aromobatidae; genus Anomaloglossus; species Anomaloglossus baeobatrachus. The sequence goes on from NC_134357.1 coordinate 24,721,873, forward strand.
TTATGGCCCATATTCCATGTTGTGAATTTGTCCATAACTCCAGCCAGGGGTGGAGCAGTGCTCCCTGTGAGGTCACTAAGGTAGGAGGGGACCTGGATTTGCCCAGGTTGATAACCCTACTTCGGCCATTTTCCAGTGTTCTTCTGCTCGGGGGCCTGGTTGGGAAAGACCTGTGAGGGAGTTCCTGGAAACCTGGTCTACAGCGCCCCCCTGTGGCCAGACACACAAGGTAACTGATGTAATTGTATACCTGTTTGTAACCCATGCTTTATCTGTAACTGTACTCTGACCTATGTATATTCTGTAGATCTCCTATTGTATATATTGTAGTTTCTAGTGTGCTTTAGGCTGATTAAATTATATAATTAATCTTGGGCTGTTCTGTTATCTCGATCTTGAATCCCACGTCTGTGTGTTCGGCTAATAGTTACCGTGAAGCGGTTGGTGGCAGCGAATTGTGCCAAGGATTATTGTGGGGAGGCCAGTGAGATTCGGGGAGATTTTATATATTCCGCCCGCGGAGGTCGGGGGAATATATACCTTACTCTCACCGGGGACCCTTCAATAATCGGCATAAGTAGTATAGCGGCCTCCTTGCTTATTGTCGGGCAATTCCATAATTGGCCTGACTATAAGAGGGGCGCTAGAGAGCGCGTCATGTGCTCTGTCTGTCAGTCGGGAGGTATAAAGGAGGGGTGACCCCCACTTGTTACCCCCCGATTGTGACGTACTGGTAGCCAGCGCGGGGGATTTCTGAGTGACCCCCCCGGTGGTTTGTGACATATTGGTGGCAAGCGGTGGGATCGAGATAATAGTGTGTGTGAGTGTGAGACCCATACTCCCAGACACTAAAGACTGCCTGCAGCAGCTGTGGCTGCTGGGGTCTTCAGACTAGCTCAACACTAGAGTGTCAGAGTGCAGATACTGTAAGGTGTGTGGAGGCATCAGGTGTCAGTTCTGTGTCAGTGACCAAAAGTCTGCAAGAATGGCTGAGAGCACCAGGAGCAAAGCCAAAGGAATGGCCGATGCTAAGGCCAGAGACGATGAGGAGGTTGTCCACGAGTCCTCCAGGAGCTCGACGCCAGAAAACAGCTCTGCAGAGGACATTGCACAACCGGGCACTGCTGGACAAGATGAGGAGCAGCTCGCCCAAGGGTCCTCAACGAGCCAGATGCCAGCCCTCCGCTCTGCAATGGACAGTGAATCACCAGGCTCCGCAGCGGGCCGCAGATCACCACGTGCCATTCCACCGAGCCTGGGAGGCTCGGATAGCCTTCTTCAAATGGCTATGGCCCTACGCCAGGCTGGAGACCGGGAGGGCTACAAGGAACTCATGGCCGAGCGTGAGCGGCAAGCAGCGCGTGAAGAGCGCCAGGCAGAGCGTAACTACCAGCTGCAGCTAGCTCAGCTCCGGCCCTCATCAGCCACCCGTGACCTTCCAGACACCAAACTTCCAAAGGTCCGTGTTGAGGACTTCCCAGTGCTGGAGAAGGATGGAGACTTGGACTCTTTCTTGACTGCTTTTGAACGGACTTGCTTGCAGCATCATCTGAACAAGGACCAGTGGGCCAAATACCTGACCCCCCGTTTAAGGGGTAAGGCCCTGGATATCCTTGGGGACTTGCCTGCTGAGGCGGATCAGGGCTACGACACCATCAAGCGGGCCCTGATCCAACAGTACAACCTCACCCCGGAGTCCTACCGCAAGAAGTTCCGGACGCTGCAGAAGGGACCAAAGGACTCCTGGGCTGACCACCGGCGGGCACTTGCCCGAGCTGCCGACCACTGGACCCAAGGCCTGCAGCTTTCCACCGGACCGGAGATCCTGGACTTGTTCATCACGGAGCAACTCTTGTGGAACTGCCCTGAGGATCTCCGCCAGTTCATCCGAGACCAGAAGCCAAAGGGATCCACGGCTACAGCTGCCCTGGCAGATGACTACACCAACAATCGGGCTCCTGAAGCCAGGAGAGCAGCCACCAGCAGCACCTGGAGAGGGGGTAAGATGAACTCTGCGACTGCCCCACCTGCCCCTAGACTGCAGGGGGTGTCCCCCTCAACTCCCCTCTCCAGGCCCGTGGCAGAACCAAGACGGTGCCACCAGTGCAACCTACCTGGACACTTCAAGGCCATGTGCCCTCAGCGTCCCAAGGCCCCGGCTCCGTCCCCGTCCCAAGGGCCGCCCAAGGTGTATTGTGTGGGTGGGGGTGGTGGTAGGTCCCTGGACAGCTTCCAACCTGTCACCGTCGGCCAGTCTGTGACCATAGGACTGCGAGACAGCGCCTCGGAGGTGACTCTGGTGCGGCCTGAGATGGTGTCCCCCCAAGACTTGATCCCTGGAAAAACCCTCGCTGTCTCCGGGATTGGAGGCATTGACCCGGCGCTGCCTGTTGCTGACATTTATGTGGACTGGGGCGCAGGGTGAGGGGTGAGGGAGGTGGGGGTAACTGATCGGATCCCTGCAAACGTGCTACTTGGGACAGATTTGGGGCAAATAACCTCCCAGTTTGGCCCCGCCCCAAAGGCTGAACCTTCAGCCAGTGCTGACGTGCCTCCGGACAATGTTAATGTGTTATCTATGAATGATGTAAGGGAGGAGGGAGTGAACTCTGATATTTCTGCTTGCACAGACACCATAGACACACACGCAGCTGCAGCTGTGACAGGGGAGGGGGTCAGAGAAAGGTGTGACAATGCCTCTACAAGTAACCAGCCTGTGAGCTGGGATCTGCTGCCCTCTGCAGGGATAAGCAGAGAGCAGGGTGCTGCAGGGGGAGGACCAGTGTGTGGGGTGGGGGCTACCACAGCAAATGTGGGGTCCCCAGAGATTTCACAGCGGGGTTCTGTTGCTGCAGGAGGGGAACAGGCAGGTGAGATTGGGGCCGGTCCAGGAGCGGAAGTGCTCCCAGGTAAGATCTCGGTGCATGGTTCCCCCACAACCGGGGTGTCAGGAAGCCAGGTAGGTCTGCCTGAACCGGCGACTTGGTCAGGAACGGAGGAGGAGCAGGCACGACCCACGGTCGCAGCGGCTGTGGCCGCTGTCACCCGCAGTGGGAGTGCTGGAAGCCAAGGGGCCTCCCGGAGGTCCGATAGCTCTTCCCCTTCTGACCAAGTGGCAGCCGAGTCAGGTGGAGGCCAGGACACAGGTCCCGGGGTACTGACTGAAGATGTGACAGTCTCGTCGATTCTGGCCACATCTAGTCAGGAGTTTCAGGCAGCGTTAGAAGCTGACGACAGCCTGAAAGCTCTAAAGGAGCAGGCGGCACAGCCTCCCTCGGACTCGGACCCGGAGCGAGTGGTCTGGGACCAAGGACGGCTGTACCGGGCCACGGTCCAGCAGGGTTCACCGGAGGCGTGGCCCAGGGACCGACAGTTGGTGGTACCCTATCCGTTCCGGACGGAGTTGTTGCGGATCGCACATGAGATTCCGATGGCCGGACACCTAGGGATCGCTAAGACCAAGGCCAGGTTAAACCAGCATTTCTACTGGCCAAAAATGGGGGCCGATGTGGCTGCCTACTGCCGTTCGTGTGAAACCTGTCAGAGAGTGGGGAAGGCGGGGCCACGCCCCAAAGCCCCACTGGTATCTCTGCCAATCATCGATGAGCCTTTCAGGAGGGTGGCTGTGGATCTGGTCGGCCCGCTGGCCATCCCCAGCAGCTCCGGGAAACGCTTCATACTGACGGTAGTGGACTATGCCACCCGGTACCCAGAAGCAGTGGCCTTGTCGTCCATTCGGGCTGACAAGGTGGCCACCGCATTGCTGGAGATTTTCTCCCGAGTGGGTTTTCCCCAGGAAATGCTCACTGACCGGGGGACCCAATTCATGTCCCAGCTGATGGAGGCCCTCTGTAAGCAAGTCCAGGTGCGACATCTGGTGGCCAGCCCGTACCATCCACAGACTAATGGCCTGTGCGAGCGGTTCAATGGCACCTTAAAGCAGATGCTTAAGATGTTGGTCGACTCCCATGGGCGTGACTGGGAGCGGTATCTCCCACACCTGTTATTTGCTTACCGGGAGGTTCCACAGGCCTCAACAGGATTCTCACCGTTTGAGCTCCTGTACGGGCGACGTGTGCGGGGCCCCCTGGCTCTGGTGAAAGAGGCTTGGGAAGGGGATTTGGCCACCCCTGGAGTGTCGGTTATCGAGTATGTCATGCGCTTCCGGGACAAAATGCAGGCCTTGACGCAACTGGTACACGACAATATGGCTCAAGCCCAGGCTGATCAGAAGCGTTGGTACGACCAGAACGCTTGTGAGAGGACCTACCAAGTGGGTCAAGAGGTGTGGGTACTGGTCCCCGTACCACAGGACAAGCTTCAGGCAGCCTGGGAAGGCCCATACCTCGTGTACCAGCAGCTCAACCCTGTGACGTACCTGGTCACCCTGGACCCTGCCCGTGGAAGGCGGAAGCCCTTCCATGTGAACATGATGAAGGCACATCATGAGCGGGAGGCATGTGCGCTCCCCGTGTGCAACCTGCCCGAGGAGGGAGAAGCGGAAACCCTCTTGGATATGCTAGCCCAGGTTAGGGCAGGCGGATCCATTGAGGATGTGGAGATTGGCCACCAGCTCTTGGAGGACCAACGGTCCCAGCTGTGGGCCACCCTACACCCCTTCCGGGGGTTGTTTACCAACCAGCCCGGAAGGACTGACTTGGCTGTCCATCACGTGGACACTGGGGATCATCCCCCGATCCGGCGTTCAGCATATCGGGTCTCCCTGGAGGTGCAGCAACACATGCGCCAGGAGATTGACGAGATGCTGGAGCTGGGGGTGATCCAGGCATCCAACAGCGCTTGGGCCTCGCCTGTAGTCCTCGTCCCTAAGAAGGACCGAACCACTCGGTTCTGCGTGGACTACAGGGGGCTCAATGCTGTCACGGTCGCCGATGCGTACCCAATGCCACGCATCGATGACCTGCTCGATCAGTTGGCCGGGGCTCAGTACTTGACCATCAAGCCGGGAAAGTGTCAGCTGGCCATGAGCGAGGTCCAGTACCTCGGTCACCGGGTAGGTGGGAGAACACTGAAGCCCGAGCCTGAGAAAGTGGAGGCCATCGCATCCTGGCCCACCCCCAGGACCAAGAAGCAGGTGATGTCCTTCTTGGGGACCGCTGGGTACTATAGGAGGTTTGTTCCATGCTATAGTAGCCTGGCAAAGCCCTTGACGGACCTCACCAAGAAGAAGCTGCCCTCTGCAGTCGATTGGACAATGGACTGCGAGACAGCCTTCCGGGCCCTAAAGGACGCCCTGTCCAGCCCGCCCGTGCTACAGGCAGCCGACTTCACGCGGCCGTTTGTAGTACAGACCGACGCCAGTGACTTCGGCCTCGGTGCGGTGCTCAGCCAGGTGGACTCTGCGAGCCAAGAGCACCCAGTCTTGTACCTGAGCAGGAAGCTGTTACCAAGGGAAGTTGCCTATTCCACGATGGAGAAGGAGTGCCTGGCCATAGTGTGGGCCCTGCAGCGTCTGCAACCCTATCTATACGGGCGCCACTTCATCGTGGAGACGGACCACAATCCCCTCAGCTGGTTGCACACCGTCTCTGGGACGAATGGGCGATTGTTGCGATGGAGCCTTGCGCTCCAGCAATACAACTTCACCATTCGCCACAAAAGGGGCCGTGACCACGGTAACGCAGAGGGGCTGTCCCGACAAGGAGAGGTCGCGGACGGGCGCACGGGGGAACACCGGAGTGTGCTGCCCCCTAGCGCCCTCAAAAGGGGGGAGGTGTGAGGTAAATCCGGAGATATGACGATAAATCATGATATTCAAGTATGTCAGGAAGCCCTCTCCTGGTGTCACCCCCCTTTCCTTCACACAACTGGTTTAGCAACAAATCCCATGGCCATGTCCTGTGATATGGAAATTAGGTGGCTTTAGGACAATGGACACAGGATGACTCCCTGCCGTCACCCTGTAACAAGAGTTGTATCTCATTAGCAAGGCTTGGAAGTAGCCAGACAGAACGACTCCAGTAAAAAATGGTTCATATCTCGCAAGCCATATCTCCGATAAATATGGCAACCATAAAAATGGTGTTTGCGCAGGCGGACGATGCTGGCACACCTTTTTTATGGAAGGGGGAGCTTGGGAAATACCCCAGGCGTGATATCAGCCATATGGGAACTCGTAGACAGGTCATGAGTCCCCTCGTTCTGTAGCTAAATTCATAACTGTCACAATGAGAGCATTGGCGTCCGCCTACGACGCTCCCAGGCAAAGTTATGGCCCATATTCCATGTTGTGAATTTGTCCATAACTCCAGCCAGGGGTGGAGCAGTGCTCCCTGTGAGGTCACTAAGGTAGGAGGGGACCTGGATTTGCCCAGGTTGATAACCCTACTTCGGCCATTTTCCAGTGTTCTTCTGCTCGGGGGCCTGGTTGGGAAAGACCTGTGAGGGAGTTCCTGGAAACCTGGTCTACAGCGCCCCCCTGTGGCCAGACGCACAAGGTAACTGATTGAATTGCATACCTGTTTGTAAACCATGCTTTATCTGTAACTGTACTCTGACATATGTATATTCTGTAGATTCCCTATTGTATATATTGTAGTTTCTAGTGTGCTTTAGGCTGATTAAATTATATAATTAATCTTGAGCTGTTCTGTTATCTCGATCTTGAATCCCACGTCTGTGTGTTCGGCTAATAGTTACCGTGAAGCGGTTGGTGGCAGCGAATTGTGCCAAGGATTATTGTGGGGAGGCCAGTGAGATTCGGGGAGATTTTATATATTCCGCCCGCGGAGGTCGGGGGAATATATACCTTACTCTCACCGGGGACCCTTCAATAATCGGCATAAGTAGTATAGCGGCCTCCTTGCTTATTGTCGGGCAATTCCATAATTGGCCTGACTAGAAGAGGGGCGCTAGAGAGCGCGTCACGTGCTCTGTCTGTCAGTCGGGAGGTATAAAGGAGGGGTGACCCCCACTTGTTACCCCCCGATTGTGACGTACTGGTAGCCAGCGCGGGGGATTTCTGAGTGACCCCCCCGGTGGTTTGTGACACCCCCTCTTACTGTTGCGGTTCTTCAGGGTTCAGTCCTAGGCCACCTCTCCATACTGTCAGGGTACCTCAGGGTTCAATCCTAGGCCCCCTCCCCTTACTGTTGGGGGTTTCTCAAGGTTCAGTCCTAGGCCCCCTCCTCTTATTGTCAGGGTTCTTTATGGTTCAGTCCTAGGTCCTATCCCTTTACTGTTACGCTACCTCAGGGTTCAGTCCTAGACCCTCTCCTCTTACTGTCTGGGGTTCTTCAGGGTTCAATCCTAGCCCCCTCCCCTTACTGTCGGGGTTCCTCAAGGTTTGGTCCTTGGCTCCCTCTCCTTACTGTCAGGGTTCCTTAGGGTTGAGTCCTACGCCCCCTCCCCTGACTGTCGGGGGTCCTCAGGGTTTAGTACTAGGACCCCTCCTCTTCTCCGTATATACTGCATCTATTGGACAAACCATCAGTAGATTTGGTTTTCATCACCATCTCTTTGCTGATGACACCCAATTATACACATCATCTCCTGACATCACCCTTCATTACAACAAAATACTGGCTAGAACATCATGTCCTCCCCCTATTTGAAACTGAATCTATCACACACTGAACGCCTTCTCACACTGACCTTCCTAATCAAAAATTGCCATTACCTTGGGGGATTCCACCATAACTCCGCAGCAGCACACTCGCTGACTTGGGGTCACATTTAACACTGAACTTTTTCTTTAGTCTCTATATCTGATCCCTCGCTCGCTCATATCACCTGCATCTTAAAAATACCTCCAGAATCCGACCTTTTCTCACCATGGAAACTACAAACACCCTCACCGTGGCCCTCATCCACTCCCGACTTGACTACTGTAACTCTCTATTAATTGGGCTCCCCCTCACAAGACCTTCTCCTCTACAGTCCATCCTTAATGCAGCAGCCAGGGTCACCTATCTGGCTAACCACTACTCGGATGCCTCTGCGCTGTGCCAGTCATTGCACTGGCTGCCCATATATCACAGGATCCAATTCAAACTGCTTGTTCTCACCCACAAAGCTCTCCACAGTGCGGCACCCCCTATACCCCTACATCTCTACCCTCATCTCGGTCTATCACCCTACCCATCCTCCCCACAGTGCTGCACCCCCTACATCTCCATCCTCCTCTCTGTCTATCACCACAAAGCTCTCCACAGTGCGGCACCCCCTACATCTCCACCCTCCTCTCTATCACCTACCCGTCCTCTCCACAGTGCAGCACCCCCTACATCTCCACCCTCATCTCTGTCTATCACCCTACCCATCCTCTCCACAGTGCGGCACCCCCTACATCTCCACCCTCCTCTCTGTCTATCACCCTACCCGTCCTCTCCACAGTGCTTCACCCCCTACATCTCCACCCTCATCTCTGTCTATCACCCTACCCGTCCTCTCCACAGTGCTGCACCCCCTACATCTCCACCCTCATCTCTGTCTATCACCCTACCCATCCTCTCCACAGTGCTGCACCCCCCTACATCTCCACCCTCATCTCTGTCTATCACCCTACCCGTCCTCTCCACAGTGCTGCACCCCCCTACATCTCCACCCTCATCTCTGTCTATCACCCTACCCATCCTCTCCACAGTGCGGCCCCCCCCTACATCTCCACCCTCATCTCTGTCTATCACCCTACCCGTCCTCTCCACAGTGCGGCACCCCCCTACATCTCCACCCTCATCTCTGTCTATCACCCTACCCATCCTCTCCACAGTGCGGCCCCCCCCTACATCTCCACCCTCATCTCTGTCTATCACCCTACCCGTCCTCTCCACAGTGCTGCACCCGCTACATCTCCACCCTCATCTCTGTCTATCACCCTACCCATCCTCTCCACAGTGCGGCACCCCCCCCCTACATCTCCACCCTCATCTCTGTCTATCACCCTACCCGTCCTCTCCACAGTGCGGCACCCCCCTGCATCTCCACCCTCATCTCTGTCTATCACCCTACCCATCCTCTCCACAGTGCGCCCCCCCCCTACATTTCCACCCTCATCTCTGTCTATCACCCTACCCATCTTCTCCACAGTGCTGCACCCCCTACACCCTACCTGTTCTCTACGCTCTGCAAACAACGTTTGACTAACATCCACACTAATCCGAACCTCCCACTCCTGGATTCAAGACTTCTCCCGAGCTGCACCAATCCTCTGGAATGCTCTACCCCAAGAAGCTAGAGCGAATCACAATTTACCCAGCTTCAGATGCTCCTGAAAAACACATCTTTTTAGTGCGGCCTATCACACTCCCTAGTCAATTTAAATTGACATAGTCCCTCCATGACTTCTCAAAACATAACTCCCCATCAAACTCCACCGCACCCAAAAGCATCTCAAAGTTTTGGCTGACTGATTCAGGCAGCCTTTATCTATCCCCCATTTTGTTGAGATGGCTGGATTGTCATTGGAAATAACCACTTGTACCCTGTCCCCGCACTTCATTGTAGATGTAAGCTCCCATGAGCAGGGTTGCCTTTTTTGCTCTAATTATTGTATTTTCTATAACTGTTACTTGTTTGTATATGAACCTCCTGAATTGTAAAGCGCTGCGGAATATGTTGGCACTATAGAAATAAAGATTATTATTATTACCTTTGAAAAGTCAAAAACTCTTAGGGGTACTTTGCACACTACGACATCGCAGGTGCGATGTCGGTGGGGTCAAATTGAAAGTGACGCACATCCGGCATCGCAGGCGACATCGTAGTGTGTAAAGCCTAGATGATACGATTACCGAGTACAAAAGCGTCGTAATCGTATCATCGGTGTAGCGTCGGCGTAATCCATAATTACGCTGACGCGATGGTCTGATGTTACGATGTTGTTCCTCGCTCCAGCAGCAGCGCACATCGCTGTGTGTGAAGCCGCAGGAGCTAGGAACATCTCCTACCGGCGTCACCGCGGCTCCCGTAGGATATGCGGAAGGAAGGAGGTCATCTCCGCCCCTCCGCTGCTATTGGCCGCCTGCAGTGTGACGTCGCAGTGACGCCGTACGACCTGCCCCCTTAATAAGGAGGCGGGTCGCCGGCCAGAGCGACGTCCCAGGACAGGTGAGTCCATGTGAAGCTGCCGTAGCGATAATGTTCGCTACGGCAGCTATCACAAGGATATCACAGCTGCGACGGGGGCGGGGACTATCGCGCTCGGCATCGCAGCATCGGCTTGCGATGTCGCAGCGTGCAAAGCCCGTCTTAGTGTTGCTCTTATTCATCCTCATCTGGAATGCTGCAATTCTCTACTGATCCGTCTCCCTCTAACCAAAATTTCAGTCCTGAATTCATCAGCTAGGCTCATATTTCTGTCCAGCTGCTCCACTGATGCCTCCACCCGGTGCCAGTCATTGCACTGGTTACCCATTCACTACAGAATACAGTGCAAACTTATCTCTCTCACCCACAAAACTCTCCACAGTTCTGCACCACCCTATTTCTCCCCCTCATCTCTGTCTGCCCTACCTGTGCTCTCCATTCTGCAACTTATCTCAGACTAACATCCTCAGTAGTCCAAACCTCAAACCTAGATCTCCAAGACTTCTCTTGTGCTGTGCCAGTTTTCTAGAATGCACTACCCCAGACAATACGAATAATACTTGGAGGCCAAGGTTTTCAGCGTGCTTTAACACTAGAACTACTGAGGTAGTGATTTTGACTACTTTGCACCATGTATTTCTATATAGGTGTCACGAGTCCAGTAGTTCTAGTGTTAAAAACACATCCCTTTAGACAGGCCCATCACCTCACCTCACTAACCTAACTCTCCCCTATTTCCACTTCCTAATTTTCCTCAGACTCTGCTCCCATTCTATTAATCTATCTTCAAATCCTCCATGCACCCAATAGCACATGGTAACTGCATGATGACTGCATCATGCAGCTTTATAACATGACCCCTATTTATTATAATGATGGCCGGACGGTAAATGACAAGCACTGTCTACCTATTGTGTCTTCTGTATTGCCTTAGCGCATCCACCTACCCTGACTGACAGCTCCTCAGTGTCCCTCCTTCCTGCTGCTGAATCTCTGCCAATCTAATCTGCTCGATAGCTCTTATATGTCCCTCCCTGCAACAGCTGAATCTACACAAGCCTAATCTAAGTGACAGTTCCTCAGTGTCCCTCCTCCCTGCTGAATCTCTGCCCACCTAGTCTCTGACAATTCCTCAGTGTCCCTCCTCCCTGCTGAATCTCTGCCCACCTAGTCTCTGACAGTTCCTCAGTGTCCCTCCTCCCTGCTGAATCTCTGCCCACCTAGTCTCTGACAGCTCCTCAGTGTCCCTCCTCCCTGCTGAATCTCTGCCCACCTAGTCTCTGACAGCTCCTCAGTGTCCCTCCTCCCTGCTGAATCTCTGCCCACCTAGTCTCTGACAGTTTCTCAGTGTCCCTCCTCCCTGCTGAATCTCTTCCCACCTAGTCTCTGACAGTTCCTCAGTGTCCCTCCTCCCTGCTGAATCTCTCCCCACCTAGTCTCTGACAGCTCCTTAGTGTCCCTCCTCCCTGCTGAATCTCTGCCCACCTAGTCTCTGACAATTCCTCAGTGTCCCTCCTCCCTGCTGAATCTCTGCCCACTTAGTCTCTGACAGTTCCTCAGTGTCCCTCCTCCCTGCTGAATCTCTGCCCACTTAGTCTCTGACAGTTCCTCAGTGTCCCTCCTCCCTGCTGAATCTCTGCCCACCTAGTCTCTGACAATTCCTCAGTGTCCCTCCTCCCTGCTGAATCTCTGCCCACCTAGTCTCCCACAGTTCCTCAGTGTCCCTCCTCCCTGCTGAATCTCTTCCCACCTAGTCTCTGACAGTTCCTCAGTGTCCCTCCTCCCTGCTGAATCTCTCCCCACCTAGTCTCTGACAGTTCCTCAGTGTCCCTCCTCCCTGCTGAATCTCTGCCCACTTAGTCTCTGACAGTTCCTCAGTGTCCCTCCTCCCTGCTGAATCTCTGCCCACCTAGTCTCTGACAGTTCCTCAGTGTCCCTCCTCCCTGCTGAATCTCTGCCCACCTAGTCTCTCACAGTTCCTCAGTGTCCCTCCTCCATGCTGAATCTCTGCTCACCTAGTCTCTGACAGTTCCTCAGTGTCCCTCCTCCCTGCTGAATCTCTGCCCACCTAGTCTCTCACAGTTCCTCAGTGTCCCTCCTCCCTGCTGAATCTCTGCCCACCTAGTCTCTCACAGTTCCTCAGTGTCCCTCCTCCCTGCTGAATCTCTGCCCACCTAGTCTCCCACAGTTCCTCAGTGTCGCTCCTCCCTGCTGAATCTCTGCCCACCTAGTCTCTCACAGTTCCTCAGTGTCCCTCCTCTCTGCTGAATCTCTGCCCACCTAGTCTCTCACAGTTCCTCAGTGTCCCTTCTCCCTGCTGAATCTCTGCCCACCTAGTCTCTGACAGTTCCTCAGTGTCCCTCCTCCCTGCTGCTCAATCTCCACCCACCTAACATGATAGACAGCTCTCCAGTGTGATTACTCTCTGCTCATCAATCTCTATGCACCTGGCCTGATTGACAGCTCCTCAGTGTCCCTCCTCTCTGCTGCTGCTTTGGAAAAACTGCAGCTGTCAGTCAGTCCCGATGGAAGGAGACCGAATGCACCTGAACTCACAAGTTCTCTCACTCTTTAGCTAGACATAAAATTCTTAAATGAGGATTATACAGCCATTCGAAGAGGGGTTGTTTTTGTTTGTTTTTTGTTTGTTTTTTTCCGCTTTTTTTTTTTTTTAAAGTAAGTACATCGGCTCCATCAGGTCTAAGAGTTGTATTTAGTGTATGCGGATTATATCGTACAATCTGATGCCAGATCCATTTTAATATTAAATCATTTGGATTAATTTGTAATAAAAAAAAGTAGATTATTTTCTTTTTTTTAGGACACAGACCCTCGATGAAGACCGGAGGCAAAGATCTAACATGCCTAAAGGGGGTGGTGGGCGTACAACCAGCATTGTGCCCCCTTATTTTTGTACCAGGCACAATTCCGTACATTTAGTAGTGGCTGCAGCCAGCTCCTAGCCCCTTGAATAAGACTGAGCTGCAGCACCAGACCCTGCACTGTCATATGTCCAGGTCTGTATTGGCGGACAGATTATCACCCAGCTTTCCCAGGTATAGATATCCCTAAGAATAGAAACCCTACATAAATCCGCTAAATACAGTATGTGGTATCTCTAAAAACAGACATAGAACCAAAACAACTAATATGTGAAACCATTTACTGACACAGAACATACCGCGGTGTCAGATAGAAGACCAAGGAGGAAAGGCATCTGACAACAGAAGACCTCTCCTGCGTCCTCATCATAAAAATCTGCACCAGACGTCTGCAAAAGAACGTCTAAACAAGCCTGATGCATTATGGAAACAAGTCCTGTGGACCGGTGAGGTTAAAAAAGAACTCTGTGGCCTCAATGATCAAAGGTATGTGTGGAGAAACAAGGGCACAGAATGTCAGGAAAAGAATATCTCGCCAACCATTAAGCATGGGGTGGTTTAATCATGCTTTGGGGTTATGTTGCAGTCAGTGGCACATTGAATTTTTCACGGGTAGAAGGAAGAATGGATTAAATGACATTTCAACAAATTCTTGATGAAAACATAACACATCTGTAATAAAAACTGAAGATGAAAAGAGGGGAAACGAGGAGGAAAGAGGATGGCTTTTACAAATGGATAATGATCCTAAACGCAAATCAAAATCCACATTACATGACCTCAAAAGACGCAACCTGAAGGTTTTACAATGGCCCTCACAGTCCCCTGATCTGAACATCATTGAAAATCTGTGGCTAGAACTCAAAGACGAGCCAGGAATATCACAGAACCGGAAGACGTCTCCAAGGAAGAGCGGTGCATGCAAGACGAGCCAGGAATATCACAGACCCGGAAGACTTCTCCAAGGAAGAGCGGTGCATGCAAGACGAGCCAGGAATCTCACAGAACTGGAAGACATCTCCAAGGAAGAGCAGTGCATGCAAGACGAGCCAGTAATCTCACAGACCCGGAAGACTTCTCCAAGGAAGAGTAGAGCATGCAAGACGAGCCAGTAATCTCACAGACCCGAAAGACTTCTCCAAGGAAGAGCAGTGCATGGAAGACGATCCAGAAATCTCACAGAACTGGAAGACATCTCCAAGGAAGAGTAGTGCATGGCAGATGAGCTAGGAATCTCACAGAACTGGAAGACTTCTCCAAGGAAGAGCAGTGCATGAAAGACGATCCAGAAATCTCACAGAACTGGAAGACGTTTCCAAGGAAGAGCAGAACATGCAAGACGAGCCATGAATCACACAGAACTGGAGGATGTCTCCAAGGAAGAGCAGTGCATGAAAGACTAGCCAGGAATCTCACAGAACTGGAAGATGTCTCCAAGGAAGAATGGATGAAAATCTCTCAAAAAAGAACTGAAAAACTTTTGGCTACTGCAAAAAGTGTTAACAAGCTGTGATACTTCCCAGTGGGTGCTGCTAGGTACAAACCATGCAGGGTGCCCAAACTTTTGCATTGGCCCATTTTCCTTTTTTGTTAATTAAAAAAAGTAAAAGATGAAAAAAAAAATCTTGCTTAAAATACAAAGGAAATGTTTGATCTTTAACTTTATGCCTTTTACAGATCACGTCATCTTCAACTTAACTGTTCATAATAACAGTAATTTTGACCAAGGGGTGCCCAAACTTTTTCATTCCACTGACTGACTGTCTGTCTGTCTGTCTGTCTGTCTGTCTGTCTGTCTATCTATCTATCTATCTATCTATCTCTATATATATATATATATATATATATATATATATATATAATTAATTATATATAATCTAATTATCCTATCGCTGCACATGGATTTCCGTGATTGAATTGTTGTAATGATTTTCTATCTATTTTGTATATTACATAGACTCATTTTATTTACCATTATTTGGGCTATTTCTCCATTTTTGTTTTTTGGTTCTACAGATATAACTAAGAAAGCTGAATACAATTTTTAACCCCTTGGCAGAAGTTGTACAACACCTTTCTCTGAATATTTAACAAACCTGTGTGAGGTCCCGCGGGGGCCGGCGTCTCCTCTGGAGGTGCGGTTTGTACTTGTGAGGCCGTTTTGTGCTTTCTCCGCTTAGACGCTGCGGCCGGTTGAGGGCTCGGCTGGACGTCGGGGTCAGGATCGGAGAATGAAGTGTCTTTGCAGGAGCTGAAGAAAACAGGAGATGTGCATGAATGTATCAGGGGGGCACCATGAACGAGGACCACCATCAAACAGAATGACGGGATTTCCCAGGCATGTTCAATGGCGCCCAGAAACCGGCGAGGTGATCAAAGTGATGGACGTCACCGCGATTTCACACTGCAGCTGCCTGACAGGGGTAATAAGGAGGAAGCAGCTGTCTGGCACAATCCTCTAACTGTGCTAATGATGGGAATCAGCGCAGGATTTCCTATAGAGAGGACGGCACAGGTTGGTAACGACTCCCAGTCCTCATGCAAAATTATCATAGACAGCCAGCACAAGTGTCACCGATTACCGAAATATCACCGTCATTACTACAAGGCTGCTCGAGCCAATATTCCAGGCTGATTCATTCATTAATATATCTTTATAGGGCTCGGAGCTCGATTATTCTGATGCGCAGTGTTCCTACATACAACCATGGCGTCAAAGGGGTCCTCCATAAACATTGTATAGATGGGGGTCCTAGCTCCAGGGTGGGGGCACTGCCTGAAGAGGTGGCCACCGGCAGAGAATGAATGGGCGTTTGTAAGGGAGTTACAGAAACAGCCGGGCATCTAGAAGACATTTATGGCACATACTGGGGATATGTCCAAAATGTCTACGATGGGAGCACATCTGAAATTAGAGGGGTTTTATAGGAAATGACTTACTGATCACTGGGGTCTGATCATTGGGCCCCCCATAGATCCAAGAAGGGGGATCTGAATCTGCAAAGCCTCGTCTGAATGTAAACATAGCAGAGGTGCACATGTTCACAAGAAGAACTCCGCTCCATTCAGAGCCTCGCCGTCATATCCTAAGCCCCGTTTTTGGGATCACTGGGATCTTATCAATGGGACCCCAAAGATCCAAAAAGGGAGATCTAGATCTCCAAAGTCGTCTCTGAATGTAGCAGAGGTGCGCATGTTCACAAGAACAAGAAAAACTATGCTCCATTCAGAGCCTCGCCCTCAGATCCTAAGCCCCGTTTTTGGGATCACTGGGGTCTGATCAGTGGGACCCCCAAAGATCCAAAAAGGGGGATCTGGATCTGCAGAATCCCGTCTGAATGTAGCAGAGGTGTGCATGTTTGCTCCACTAAATTCAAAGCCTTGCCCTCAGATCCTAAGCCCCGTTTTTGGGAACACTGGAGTCTGACTATACGTTTCACCCCTTTAATATAATTCTGAATTCCAGCGGTCACCACCAGGGGGTGCTCAGTGCAGACTGTCACATTCACCTCTTCATGGGACCCGCAGACATTACGTTCACAATAGACTCAAATTGTCTGGATCCTCAGACTCTGCAATGTCAGAATAATGTGTCACTTTACCCCCGGACGCACCTGCACTCTTCACTCGTCTCCACATTTTCCTCCTCGTCCTTCTCCTCCACGATCATCTGAGATAACAATTCCTCTACGAGTCTCCGCAGATCATGTTTTCGTGCGACCTAAATATAGGAGGGGGTCAATGCTATTATATGTAAGAGCTGGGGTCGATTTTGGCTTGTGGTGCACGGGATGCCCAAAATGCAGTGGATTTAATAGGCTGCTCTTAAAATGAACCTGTCACCACTTTTTTGGCCTATAAGCTGCGGCCACCACCACCGGGCTCCTATATACAGCATTCTAAAATGCTGTATATAAGAGCCCAGGCCGGGGGTATAACATAAAAAACACTTTATAATACTTACCTAACGGTCGCTCGGTTGGTCATATGGGCGTATCCGTTGTCCGGTGCCGCCTCTTTCAGCCATCTTTGTCCTCCTTCTTCTCTAGCCACGGTGCATGACGCGTCCGACGTCATACACACTCGCCGGCATTCAGGTCCTGAGCAGGGCAGATCAAAGTATTGTAGTGTGCCTGCGCAGGACCGGCGAGTGTGTATGATGCAGCCTCATCATGCACCCAGGCTTCAGAAAGAGGACGAAAATAGCCGAAAGAGGTGGTGCCGGCACCGGAGACGCCCATAAGGCCCACCGAGCGACCGTTAGGTAAGTATTATAAAGTGTTTTTTATGTTGTCACAGCGGCCTGGTCTCATATATACAGCATGTTAGAATGCTGTATATAAGAGCCCGGTGGTGGTGGTCGCAGCTTATAGGCCAAAAAAGTGGTGACAGGTTCCCTTTAAAGACAGAGATAGTGCTCAGGTATCTGCAGGATAGGTAAGAATCCAACACCCAGCACTCACTCAACATCTGATTACTAGTGCCGGGGCCCCTGGAAAAACAAAGTGTATGGAGCCAGAACAGCACAGCTCTGTGCACAGTGTAGTGGTCATTCTCGGTACTGCAGCTCGGCTCCTATTGAAGTGAATGGGATATAAGCTGCAGTACCAAAAACGACCACTGTACAGTGTGTGGTGCTGTGTTGTCCTGGAGGGTTCGGCACCAGCTGACCTGTGGGGTGCAGGGTATCAACATCTTTGTCCCAGTCCACCCTTTCAATAAATGTACATTTTGGCAAATAAATCAGTCCAAATCGAAAGTGCCCCAAATATATGTTTCATCATGTTCGGAGGTCTGCGGTTGCGGTACGTCACCTTTGTGATCTCGCTGGGGGTCAGTTCCCGGGGAAGATGCTCTAAGGTTTCAATCTGTCTAAGCTTCTTGCGTAGTTTTCGGAGCTCAAGAGCGGCCATCGCAGTCCTAGGAGAAGATTGTGAGAGGTAAAGATTGGAGAATAACTGGGGAGGTAAAGAAATGACAGGAGAGAACACGGGGCTGCACATAACTAAGACTCAGGCTGTGGTTTTGTCCCCCATGCTTTACACTGCAGTGCTGCTTTGTTCTTTACACTGGTTGATATGAATGAACACAGATCCTTCATTGAATCAGTTTATGAGCAGATGACTTTTCTAAGGCCACATTCACACAGGATGATTCAAGGCAGGTTTTTAATACTGGTTATGATGGGTGTGTGTGTGTGGGGGGGGGGGGTTGGACAAATCCTGAAATGGATTTAAAGGGAGGCAGAGTATCCCTTTAAGGATGTGCCCTACTTTTACTGTTTAGGCAGCAACATCCCACAATTATGTGTACAACGAATCTTTAAGGCTGTGTTCACACTCAGCGTTTGAGCTGATTTTTTTCTGCAGCAAAACCTGGTCTCTTGGCAGTAAAAAAGCTGCTTCCAAAAAGCAGGTGTCGCTTTTTGTTTTGTTTTTGTTGCGTTATTTGGTGCTAATTAAGTGTCATTTGTCTAAAGTACTTGTTTAATAGTTCGTTTTATTCACCAAAATGGCATGGTTGTGTTTTTTAACTTCTTCGTCGTTTTCTATGAAGAAAAAAATGCTGCAAAAACGCTGAAAGATTAGACGCGCTGCAGTTATCTAAGTCAGTAAAGAAAAACAAACTGCGTTAAAAGTGCAAATTATGAAATCTCCTAGGTTTTGCTTGTACTGTAGAAAATGGATTTTAATTAAAAAAAAGCAGTAAAAAATAAAATGCTGCAAAAACTAAAAACTAAAGATAGAGGGATAGATAGATAAATAGATAGATAGATAGATAGATAGATAGATAGATAATGGATAGAGGGATAGATAGATAGATAGATAGATAATGGATAGAGGGATAGATAGATAGATAAATAGATAGATAGATAGATAGATAGATAGATAGATAATGGATAGAGGGATAGATAGATAGATAGATAGATAGATAGATAGATAGTGGGATAGATAGATAAATAGATAGAGGGATAGATAGATATAGTAGAAGAACGGCTTATTTCCAGCAGAGCCGAGGAGTCAGACAGGGCTGCAGCCTAAGTCCAACGCTCTTCAATATTTACATCAATGAGCTGGCTACTGCTCTAGAATCTTCACCTGCTCCAGGTCTCACACTCCATGACGCCCAGGTGAAATTCTTGCTCTATGCAGATGACCTACTGCTGGTGTCACCAACCGAGAAAGGTCTCCAAGACAACCTACAAATTTTGGAGAAATTCAGCTCCACATGGGCACTACCGATCAATCTAAAGAAAACCAACATCATGGTGTTCCAGAAGAGAAAAAGAAGATTTGACCAGCATCCTTCATTTGTCGTAAACGGCTGCACTCTAACAGGAACAGACAAATACACCTACTTGGGCCTGGAAATTCACCAGTCAGGGAGCTTTAAACAAGCCATAGAGACCCTGAAAAACAAGGCCTGCAAAACCTTTTATGCCATCCGAAGGAAATTGTATCATCTGAAGCCACCAGTGAGGGTCTGGCTAAAAATCTTCGATTCCATCATTGCTCCAATCCTCCTGTACGGCAGCGAAGTCTGGGGCCCTCACACTTACCCAGATTGGTCAAGGTGGGATTCCAGCCCAACAGAAATATTCCACCTGGAATTCTGTAAGCACCTTCTCCAGGTCCATCGAAGCACCTCCAACAGTGCCTGTCGAGCCGAGCTGGGCAGATTCCCTCTACACCTAGCAGCTCTGAAGAGGTCACTATCATTTCAGGCTCACCTACAGAGCAGCAATCCAAGCTCCCATCACCACAAAGCTCTGATACATATACGTGGGCCAGATGAACCAGGACCCCTGGCACAGCTCTCCCAAACCCAACTGGACAAAACAACCAATCACAGCAGCCTGACAAGAACCAGAATCAGGAAGATGGTAGACGAGGGCCAGGAGAGGTATGTCAGTGACTGGAGGACCGACATCAACACCTCACAGAAACTGACCACGTACCAGAGACTACAGAGAGACTACAGACTGGCCCCGTATCTGGAGAAACTCCCGGACCCCAGAGACCGCAGGACCCTGAGCCGATATAGACTCAGTGCCCACAGTCTAGCCATCGAATCCGGCCGACACAAGCAGAGCTACAAGCCAAGGGAGGACAGACTGTGCCAACACTGTGACCTGGAGGCCCTGGAGGATGAAACCCACTTCCTGCTACACTGCACCAAGTACTCAGCAGTGAGGGACACTCACTTCAGGAGACTCTCCCATCTCTTCCCGGATTTCAGCTCCATGAAGGAGGAAGAGAAAATATATATCCTGCTGGGGGAAGAAGAGAGCGCAGTGGAGATAGCAGCGCGGTATGTGAGCGAATGTCATAGACTTCCAGAAAGAGAACTATTATAAGTCATGGACTTCCATAGCCCCCCATCCCAGATGTGGCCCCCCAATCCCCACCCTGGATATGTCCCATCCACCGTTACCACAGTCCCCACCGTGGATATGCCCCATCATAAGCCATGGACTTCCATAGCCCCCATCCTAGAAGTGCCCCCACAGTCCCCACCCTGGATGTGCCCCATCCATCCTTCCTACAGTCCCCACCCCCCATCCCCACAGCCCCAGCCCCTAATGTACACTTGCTTTGGCAAAACTAATTTGTATTTGGTCCTGCCAATAAAGCTTATTTGATTTGATTTGATATATAGATAGATAGATAGATAGAGGGATAGATAGATAGATAGATAGATAGATAGATAGATAGATAGAGGGATAGATAGATAGATAGAGGGATAGATAGATAGATAGATAGATAGATAGATAGATAGATAGATAGATAGATAGATAGATAGATAGATAGATAGATAGAGGGATAGATAGATAGAGGGATAGATAGATAGATAGATAGATAGATAGATAGATAGATAGATAGATAGATAGATAGATAGATAGATAGATAGATAGATAGATAGATAGATAGATAGATGGATGGATAGATAGATAGATAGATAGAGGGATAGATAGATAGATAGATAGATAGATAGATAGATAGATAGATAGATAGATAGAGGGATAGATAGATAGAGGGATAGATAGATAGATAGATAGATAGATAGATAGATAGATAGTGGGATAGATAGAGGGATAGATAGTGTGAAGATGTAATTTACCCTCTCACTGTATATGCTGTACAGATTCCTATTTCAAGCTGGGTTCTTTGTCTTATTTGAACTACGTCTGTGTACATTTCTATTGTTGTAGGTAATCACCCCCTAAAATGCAAGGTTATATCCTCTTGAGGCACTTCCATCCCTGGGAGTAGGGGGAGGTGGGCCTAGAGTCCAACTAGTGTAAACTCTGCTTACCTGGGAGATTCAGGCAGAGTGAGCTGAAACTTGAAGGGAGCAGGAGCTCCAGCCTGTGTGGCTGTGGACACGGACGGAGCTAGGCCTGTGTGGCGGCCCGTGGGATTGTGTGGAACTGTTTGGACTACTGTAAGGACGATTGCTTTGTAATCCGGTCCGAGGATTGTCGGGAAGGGCCCCCGAATCTGTTTTACGTGGACTTATCGTGTGCTGTTCCAGTGTTCTTGTGAATAAACCTGTTGGATCGTTCCTCGGCCTGTTGTCTCTCCTTGCTCTGCTGTACACCCCGTCACAAACTGGTTGGCAGCGCTGGGATCAGGGCAGAAGGAATGGAGGACAATGGCTCAACATCAGGAACCAGCACTGCAGAGTACAAGACCTGGACTTTGGGGAGCCTGCAATCAAAGGCCCGTGAAGTAGGAGTTCGTTTCAAAGGACTCTCCAAGGAGCAGCTGATTGGGGCGGCACGGTGGCTCAGTGGTTAGCACTGCAGTCTTGCAGCGCTGGGGTCCTGGGTTCAAATCCCACCAAGGACACTATCTGCAAGGAGTTTGTATGTTCTCCCCGTGTTTGCGTGGGTTTCCTCCGGGTACTCCGGTTTCCTCCCACACTCCAAAGACATACAGATAGGGAACCTAGATTGTGAGCCCCAATGGGGACAGTGTTGCCAATGTATGTAAAGCGCTGTGGAATTAATAGCGCTATATAAATGAATAAAATTATTATTAATTATTATTATTATTGAGGCGCTAGAAGGAGTCTGCTCGCAAAATGACGTGGAGGAAGGATCCTCACAGCAAAGGGAGGAAAGACGGGAGCTGGAGGTGAATACCCAAAAAAGTCAATGGGTTGTGTGGTACAAGGAAAAGATGGCACTGCTTGGAGATGAGGCCACCATAGAAGATAAGAGGGAGGCCATGCGTGGAGCTGAAGAGAAGGAGCGCAGGATGGAGGAGATGGCATTGCTGGATAAGCAGCTCGCTGTGGAAGCCGCGAGAGGTTCCAGACAGACTGTAACCCCAGCACCCATCATGAGGGAACTTCCCAGGGTGTCCCGCAAAGACTTTAAGCCGTTTAATGAGGCTGCAGGCGACATTGAGGGCTTCTTCCAGGACTTTGAGCATCAGTGTCGATTAATGGAAGTCCCGGACAGGGAGCGTGTCCGGCATCTGGTTGGGCTCCTAGAGGGGGGAGCTGCTGAAGCCTATAGAGCTATGGACCCTCGGTGGAACTGTGAGTATGCGGATATTAAACAGACTATTCTAGAACATTATGCTGTGACCCCAGACACTTACAGGACTCAGTTCCGTGCTTTAGCCTGTGATGGGGAAGTGTCTTTTAAGATATATGCTCATAGACTCAAACAAATATGTAATCGCTGGCTGGAGGCAGAGGAGGCCTTATCTTGGGAGACCTTCCTGCAGGTCATCCTAAAAGAACAATTCTTTGCCCAGTGCCCCGCTGAGATCCGGGAATGGGTGCGTGAGAGAAAACCAGCGACAGTGGAGGAAGCTGCTGCTCTCGCTGATGAGGCTCTCACCATCAAGCCTCAGTGGAGGGTTCTGTTGGAGGATGGAGAGACGCCTAACAGCTCCACAACACCGGATGCCCCCAGTTATTCTGTCCCCATTGTTCCCCGTTCCTCTAAGCCACCACATGTTGATACCCGTGTTAATGTGCCTCCAGTTGCTTCTACTGCACTTTCTGGAATACGCCGGGGAGAGGAAGTAACAGAGCGCAGGTGTTATGTTTGTAGGCATCCCGGGCATTTGCAGGCCTCATGCCCAGCCAGGCCATGGAGGAATCATCCTCAAACCCCTACAGCACCTTCAGGTGGGAGCCGGCCTCCAAGTTCCCCTACCCCTTACCCAAGAGGACGCCTTGGATGGAGGGAGACCCAGCTCAGATGCTATCAATGTGGACAGCCAGGGCATCGGCAAGTCTCCTGCCCAGCTGTTCAAATGTGGACTGATCCTGCGCCCAATCGGATTGTTAATTATTTACAGCCCAGCGCCATGGAGGAAGATGTGGCACCGCTATGTGAGGACTGGCCTAGTGACTCAGCCCCCCATGTTGCACCACCAGGAGTTTACGGGGTGCGACCTGCAGTTATGACGACTTCTGCTCATCGAGGTAAGCACTTGCAGGAGGTTGTGCTGGATGGACAGAGACTTGTTGGATTTTGTGACTCGGGTGCTTTCCTCACACTGGCTGATCCCCGAGTGGTTCGGCCTGAGGCAATCCATAGAGGACCTGGGATTGTCATTGAACTGGCTGGTGGACAATGGAGAACTATTCCCACAGCCACTGTGGATCTGAACTTTGGTTTTGGGGTCCGGCGATGTGTGGTTGGGGTGATGGGTGGTCTGCCTGCAGCTGTTCTCCTGGGCAATGATGTGGGAGAGCTACGATGCCAATTCGTGGCTGCATGAAGCCACATGTAAGTAACGCTCTGCCTGTGTGTACTTAACCAGTGATCTGTAGAGATCCCTAGTACGTACACAAGTTGGGAGGGGGAGGGATTGTGAAGATGTAATTTACCCTCTC
>NC_134357.1:24750664-24803164 GCF_048569485.1 Anomaloglossus baeobatrachus
ATGTAGTATCTCTGTAGCACACACATGTAGTATCTCTGTAGCACACACATGTAGTATCTCTGTAGCACACACATGTAGTATCTCTGCAGCACACACATGTAGTATCTCTGTAGCACACACATGTAGTATCTCTGTAGCACACACATGTAGTATCTCTGCAGCACACACATGTAGTATCTCTGTAGCACACACATGTAGTATCTCTGCAGCACACACATGTAGTATCTCTGCAGCACACACATGTAGTATCTCTGCAGCACACACATGTAGTATCTCTGTAGCACACACATGTAGTATCTCTGTAGCACACACATGTAGTATCTCTGCAGCACACACATGTAGTATCTCTGCAGCACACACATGTAGTATCTCTGCAGCACACACATGTAGTATCTCTGCAGCACACACATGTAGTATCTCTGTAGCACACACATGTAGTATCTCTGCAGCACACACATGTAGTATCTCTGCAGCACACATGTAGTATCTCTGTAGCACACACATGTAGTATCTCTGCAGCACACACATGTAGTATCTCTGCAGCACACACATGTAGTATCTCTGCAGCACACACATGTAGTATCTCTGCAGCACACACATGTAGTATCTCTGCAGCACACACATGTAGTATCTCTGTAGCACACACATGTAGTATCTCTGCAGCACACACATGTAGTATCTCTGTAGCACACACATGTAGTATCTCTGCAGCACACACATGTAGTATCTCTGCAGCACACACATGTAGTATCTCTGCAGCACACACATGTAGTATCTCTGCAGCACACATGTGTGGACACAGCCGGCGCTATGGGCAGAGGAGGCGGTGGTATCTGCGGCTTTGGGCGCCGTTCACACTATGACTCCGGGCTCAGAGCGCACTTGTCATCAGCTGCCACATAGTTACCTTTCCCTGCGCCCCGGAAGGTAAATATCCGCGTGACCCGGAAGTACAGGCGGCTGCTATGCGACCGCTTCAGCACCGGAAGTGCCGCGGCCGCCATCTTGCTCGTCCCCTTTGTCGGGGGCGCTAATGTTCGGGGGTCGCTGCTCCGTGAGTGATGTCAGACCCGATATTTGAGACAACGCTTATCCCTGACATTTAACCCTTCGTTGCTTTTGCCGGATTTTTTTTCCCCATTTTTGCTCTTTCATTTGCTCCCCTTTCTTCCAGGAGACCCCTGTGTCATTCCTCCTCCTCCGCTGTACAGGGCTTGTGTTTTTACAGGACGGCTTGTAGATAGAAACAAACACTGTGCTGGGAAAAAAAGTGAAAAAAATAAAAATACAAATCAAGCTGTGAGAACGTGAAAAACACAAATCCGCCATTTTTTGTTATCATTTTTGTCTCTGGGCCGCGTCCATCCCCCGCCTCGCTCCGTGCCGTACAGATCCGTCTCCCCGCGGTAGGGGCTCATTGTTTGTCGTCATCTTTCAGGACCCCCGTATTATTTCCTTCCGGTGGAGCCGTGTGGGGGGGCTCGTTTGTTCCCCAGTGACCAGATGTTTTTATTGCTGACATCTTGGGGGACTAACGACGGTTTGGACACTTTTTTTTTTTTTTTTTTTAATCGAGCCGCGGAGACCAAAAATCAGCAGTTTTGTTTTGTTGTTTCAACTTTCTCTATTTCCATAATTCTGTTCATATTTTCCTTTTATTTTTTTTATTTATTTTTTTTTTACATTTAACTTACTTATTTTTTAGTTACTCTTCTGTAACTAAAAGTAATGTAAAAAAAAAAAAATTGGAGACAACCTGTTTTCAATACAACCCTTTCACCCCGGGTGATTTTCCAATTTTGTTTTTTTTCCTCCCCTTCTTCCAAGAGCCGTAACTTTTTTATTTTTCAGTAAATATAGCGGTATGATGACCTGTATTTTTGCGGGACGAGTTTGTTCTTTTGCATGACACCATTCATTCTGCCCCATATTGTACTGGAAAATGGGTGAACAATTCCAAGTGCCGTGAAATTGCAAAAAAAAGTGCAATTCCACAATTGTTTTTTTTTTTTTTTGTTTACCCTGTTCCCTATATGATAAAACTGATCTCGCAATATGATTGTCCAGGTCATTCCGAGTTCATAGACACCAAACGTGTAATATTTTATTTTTTTATTTTTTTTTACTTAAGTGGTAGCAAAAATATTTAAAAAAAAAAAATAAAAACAACAGGAATTTGTGAAAAAAACATTTTTTGCTTTTGTCGTCATTTTCTGAGATTCGGAAAGTGCTTATTTTTCAGGATCTGGGGCTCAGGGACGGCTTATTTTTTTGTCTTGACCTGATGCTTTTATTATACTATTTTCTTTGTCGCTCCATTGGGAGACCCAGACAATTGGGTGTATAGCTACTGCCTCCGGAGGCCACACAAAGCACTACACTCAAAAGTGTAAAGCCCCTCCCCTTCTGCCTATACACCCCCCGTGGGATCACGGGTTCCTCAGTTTTCATGCTTTGTGCGAAGGAGGTCAGACATCCACGCATAGCTCCACTGTTTAGTCAGCAGCAGCTGCTGACTATGTCGGATGGAAGAAAAGAGGGCCCATACTAGGGCCCCCAGCATGCTCCCTTCTCACCCCACTTTTGTCGGCGGTGTTTGTTAAGGTTGAGGTATCCATTGCGGGTACGGAGGCTGGAGCCCACATGCTGCTTTCCTTCCCCATCCCCCTTAGGGCTCTGGGTGAAGTGGGATCTTACCGGTCTCCAGGCACTGAGACTGTGCTCCATCCACAGCCCCTGGGGAATCTGCTGGATATGGAGCGGAGTATCGTCAGGGACAGGGCCCTGCTACGTCAAGGTACTCTGTGTCCCCGTACAGACCGCGCGCAGACACACTGCAGCATTGCTGGGTGTGTTAGTGCGCCGGGGACAACAGCGCTGCGCGCTTGTGCCACTACTCACTACAGCTCTGCTGAGTGAGTCAATGTGTTGGGAACTGCCGCGCCGGCCGCTGCTGTCAGTTTTACACTGCAGCGCGGCTGGGACTTGTGGTGCGCCGGGGACTTCCGCGCTGGCCGTGCATATATGACGGCCGCGCTTATTACTCGAGTCCCCGGCTTTTGCGGCCTAGTTTCGCTTCGTTCCCGCCCCCAGGCCTGCCAGTCAGGGGAAGGGCGGGACACTATACAGATCGTCAGCGCCGAGGGCTGGAGTCTACTTTACATACTCCAGCCCTCACACTAGGCACAGTGGGACGCCAGTTTCCCGCACTTTGTCTGAGGCACGCCCACGGTCCGCCCCTCTTCACAGAACGCCGGCAGCCATTCCTGTGTGCAGTCTGAGCTGGAGAGGGGAGACAAGTTCTGGGAGACCCAGGCACGGGATTCTGGCGACCACACACCCGCTTTTGAGCGGGCGGTAAGCAGCACCTCGGGTGCTGACCCCACTAGTGCCGCAGTGTACATTTGTATTTTTATGCTTGCATGCTATACATTGCACTGTACGGTCGCTGTTGATTCTTGGCTATATACCCTCCTAGATTGCTCAGAGGAGACAACAGCATGTCGTCCGCAAAAAGCAAGGGTGCCAAGGCACAGGCTTTCTATGCTGCTTGTACCGCATGTGAGGCTACTCTACCGGCAGGTTCCACTGACCCCCACTGTGTGCAGTGCTCGGCCCCTGTGGCACTTGCTCGGCCGGGTCCTCTGCTAGAGGTGACCCAGGGAGAACCACCTGTGAATACTGTCCAGGTGACGGGGACGGAGTTTGCAGTTTTTGCTGATAGATTGTCTGTGACTATGACTAAAATTCTAGAAACTTTGCAGTCTAGACCGGTAACTCAGACCATGGGCACTGTTGAATCATTGCTCCCTGGTCCCCCTCAGTTGGAACAGCTCCGGGCTCCGGGGGTGTCCCATGCATCCCAGGGTGAAGGCTCTGACACGGACGACAGTCCAAGACAGCCTAAGCGAGCTCGCTGGGAGCGGCCCTCGACTTCATCACACTGGTCAGGGTCCCAGCAAGAGGACTCTCTGTATGATGAGGCGGAGGTAGCTGATCAGAATTCTGATCCTGAGACCGCTCTCAATCTGGATACACCTGATGGTGACGCCATAGTGAATGATCTTATAGCGTCCATCAATAGAATGTTGGATATTTCTCCCCCAGCTCCTCCAGTGGAGGAGTCAGCTTCACAGCAGGAGAAATTCCATTTCAGGTATCCCAAGCGTAAATTGAGTACTTTTCTGGACCACTCTGACTTCAGAGAGGCAGTCCAGAAACACCACGCTTATCCAGATAAGCGTTTCTCCAGACGACTTAAGGATACACGTTATCCCTTTCCCCCTGACGTGGTCAAGGGCTGGACCCAGTGTCCCAAGGTGGATCCTCCAATCTCCAGGCTTGCGGCTAGATCCATAGTTGCAGTGGAAGATGGGGCTGCACTTAAAGATGCCACTGACAGACAGATGGAGCTCTGGTTGAAATCCATCTATGAAGCTATCGGCGCGTCGTTTGCTCCAGCATTCGCAGCCGTATGGGCACTCCAAGCTATTTCAGCTGGTCTTACACAGATTGACACGGTCACACGTACATCTGTTCCGCAGGTGGCATCCTTAACCTCTCAAATGTCTGCATTTGCGTCTTACGCGATTAATGCTGTCCTAGACTCTACGAGCCGTACGGCAGTGGCGTCCGCCAACTCCGTGGTTTTACGCAGAGCCTTGTGGTTAAGGGAATGGAAGGCAGATTCTGCTTCCAAAAAGTGCTTAACCAGTTTGCCATTTTCTGGTGACCGACTGTTTGTTGAGCGATTGGATGAAATCATTAAACAGTCCAAGGGTAAGGATTCATCCTTACCCCAGCCCAAACCAAACAAACCCCAACAGAGGAGGGGACAGTCGGGGTTTCGGTCCTTTCGAGGCTCGGGCAGGTCCCAATTCTCCTCGTCCAAAAGGACTCAAAAGGATCAGAGGAGCTCAGATTCGTGGCGGGCTCAGTCACGCCCAAAAAAGACAGCCGGAAGACCCGCTACCAAGGCGGCTTCCTCATGACTTTCGGCCTCCTCTCTCCGCATCCTCGGTCGGTGGCAGGCTCTCCCGCTTTGGCGACATTTGGCTGCCACAGGTCAAAGACCGTTGGGTGAGAGACATTCTGTCTCACGGGTACAGGATAGAGTTCAGTTCTCGTCCTCCAACTCGATTCTTCAGAACTTCTCCACCTCCCGACCGAGCCGATGCTCTTCTGCAAGCGGTGTGCACTCTAAAGGCAGAAGGAGTGGTGACCCCTGTTCCTCTTCAGGAGCAAGGTCACGGTTTTTACTCCAATTTGTTTGTGGTGCCAAAAAAGGACGGGTCTTTCCGTCCCGTTCTGGATCTAAAACTGCTCAACAAGCACGTGAAAACCAGGCGGTTCCAGATGGAATCCCTCCGCTCCGTCATCGCCTCAATGTCTCAAGGAGATTTCCTAGCATCAATAGACATCAAAGATGCTTATCTCCACGTGCCGATTGCTCCAGAGCACCAGCGTTTCCTACGCTTCGTTATAGGAGACGAACACCTTCAGTTCGTAGCTCTGCCTTTCGGGCTGGCGACAGCCCCACGGGTCTTCACCAAGGTCATGGCAGCAGTAGTAGCAGTCCTGCACTCTCAGGGTCACTCTGTGATCCCTTATTTGGACGATCTACTGGTCAAGGCACCCTCTCAAGAGGCATGCCAACACAGCCTGAACGTTGCACTGGAGACTCTCCAGAGTTTCGGGTGGATCATCAACTTTTCAAAGTCAAATCTGACCCCGACCCAATCGCTAACATATCTTGGCATGGAGTTTCATACTCTCTCAGCGATAGTGAAGCTTCCGCTGGACAAACGGCGTTCACTACAGACAGGGGTGCAATCTCTCCTTCAAGGCCAGTCACACCCCTTGAGACGCCTCATGCACTTCCTAGGGAAGATGGTAGCAGCAATGGAGGCAGTCCCTTTCGCGCAGTTTCATCTGCGTCCTCTACAATGGGACATTCTCCGCCAATGGGACGGGAAGTCGACGTCCCTCGACAGGAACGTCTCCCTTTCTCAGGCGGCCAAGGAATCTCTTCGGTGGTGGCTTCTTCCCACCTCATTGTCAAAAGGAAAGTCCTTCCTACCCCCATCCTGGGCGGTGGTCACGACAGACGCGAGTCTATCAGGGTGGGGAGCAGTTTTTCTCCACCACAGGGCTCAAGGTACGTGGACTCAGCAGGAGTCCACCCTTCAGATCAATGTTCTGGAAATCAGAGCAGTGTATCTGGCCCTACAAGCCTTCCAGCAGTGGCTGGAAGGCAAGCAGATCCGAATTCAGTCGGACAACTCCACAGCGGTGGCATACATCAACCACCAAGGAGGAACACGCAGTCGGCAAGCCTTCCAGGAAGTCCGGCGGATTCTGACGTGGGTGGAAGAAACGGCATCCACCATATCCGCAGTTCACATCCCGGGCGTGGAAAACTGGGAAGCAGACTTCCTCAGTCGCCAGGGTATGGACGCAGGGGAATGGTCTCTTCATCCGGACGTGTTTCAGGAGATCTGTCGCCGCTGGGGGATGCCGTACGTCGACCTGATGGCGTCCCGGCACAACAACAAGGTCCCGGCTTTCATGGCACGGTCTCACGATCACCGAGCTCTGGCGGCGGACGCCTTAGTTCAAGATTGGTCGCAATTCCGGCTACCTTATGTGTTCCCACCTCTGGCACTGTTGCCCAGAGTGCTGCGCAAGATCAGGTCCGACTGCCGCCGCGCCATCCTCGTCGCTCCAGACTGGCCGAGGAGGTCGTGGTACCCGGATCTGTGGCATCTCACGGTAGGCCAACCATGGGCACTACCAGACCGACCAGACTTGCTGTCTCAAGGGCCGTTTTTCCATCTGAATTCTGCGGCCCTAAACCTGACTGTGTGGCCATTGAGTCCTGGATCCTAGCGTCTTCAGGATTATCTCAAGAGGTCATTGCCACCATGAGACAGGCTAGGAAGCCAACCTCCGCCAAGATCTACCACAGGACGTGGAAGATATTCTTATCTTGGTGCTCTGCTCAGGGAGTTTCTCCCTGGCCATTTGCATTGCCTACTTTTCTTTCCTTCCTGCAATCCGGGTTGGAAAAAGGTTTGTCGCTCAGCTCCCTTAAAGGACAAGTCTCAGCGCTATCTGTATTTTTTCAGAAGCGCCTAGCACGACTTTCTCAGGTACGCACGTTCCTGCAAGGGGTTTGTCATATCGTCCCTCCTTACAAGCGGCCGTTAGAGCCCTGGGATCTGAACAGGGTTCTAATTGCTCTCCAGAAGCCGCCTTTCGAGCCTATGAGGGATGTTTCCCTTTCTCGCCTTTCACAGAAAGTGGCCTTCCTAGTAGCGGTCACGTCTCTTCGGAGAGTGTCCAAGCTAGCAGCGCTGTCATGCAAATCTCCTTTCCTGGTGTTTCACCAGGACAAGGTGGTTCTGCGCCCGATTCCGGAGTTTCTCCCTAAGGTGGTATCCCCCTTTCATCTCAATCAGGATATCTCCTTACCTTCTTTGTGTCCTCATCCAGTTCATCAATGTGAAAAGGATTTGCATTTGTTGGATCTGGTGAGAGCACTCAGAATCTACATTTCCCGCACGGCGCCCCTGCGCCGCTCGGATGCACTCTTTGTCCTTGTCGCTGGTCAGCGTAAAGGGTCGCAAGCTTCCAAATCCACCCTGGCTCGGTGGATCAAGGAACCAATTCTTGAAGCCTACCGTTCTGCTGGGCTTCCGGTTCCCTCAGGGCTGAAGGCCCATTCTACCAGAGCCGTGGGTGCGTCTTGGGCATTACGGCACCAGGCTACGGCTCAGCAGGTGTGCCAGGCGGCTACCTGGTCGAGTCTGCACACTTTTACCAAGCATTATCAGGTGCATACCTACGCTTCGGCGGACGCCAGCCTAGGTAGACAAGTCCTTCAGGCGGCGATTGCCTCCATGTAGGAAAGGGCCGTTTTACGGCCCTATCACGAGTTATTATTTTACCCACCCAGGGACTGCTTTTGGACGTCCCAATTGTCTGGGTCTCCCAATGGAGCGACAAAGAAGAAGGGAATTTTGTTTACTTACCGTAAATTCCTTTTCTTCTAGCTCCAATTGGGAGACCCAGCACCCGCCCTGTTTCCTTCGGGCTTTTTGTTTTTTCGGGTACACATGTTGTTCGTGTTGATTGGTTTCAGTTCTCCGATATTCCTTCGGATTGAATTTGTTTTAAACCAGTTATTGGCTTTCCTCCTTCTTGCTTTGGCACTAAAACTGAGGAACCCGTGATCCCACGGGGGGTGTATAGGCAGAAGGGGAGGGGCTTTACACTTTTGAGTGTAGTGCTTTGTGTGGCCTCCGGAGGCAGTAGCTATACACCCAATTGTCTGGGTCTCCCAATTGGAGCTAGAAGAAAAGGAATTTACGGTAAGTAAACAAAATTCCCTTCTTTTGGTAGATGATGAGATGTTTTGATCACCTCTTATTGCAATTTTTTGCGACAACCCCCCCAAAAAACCCCCATAATTCTGGAGGTCTTTTTTTTGTTACGCCTTTTTTCTGATCAGATTAATTTATTTTATGTTAATAGATTGAACATTACTGAATGCGGTGATACCAAATATGTGCATTTTTTTTATTATTGCATTATTTGTAATGGGGAAATAGGGCGTGATTTGAACTTTTGTGTTTTTGCTTTTTTATCCATTTTTTTTTTTACTAGTTAATGTAGTTAATAGTCCCCTAAGGCTATTAAGGCTATGTGCCTACGGGACAATGTACCCGCGGATATTTCCGTAGCTTTGTCCGCAGCCGCTCCCCGTAATCCGCAGGTATCCATTGTTGCGGGATTCGAGCATTTTTGTTGCGGTAAACCTGCAGGACAAGTGCGGAAATACAGTACAGACCAAAAGTTTGGACACACCTCATTCAAAGAGTTTTCTTTATTTTCATGACTCTAAAAATTGTAGATTCACATTGAAGGCATCAAAACTATGAATTATCACATGTGGAATGAAATACTTAAATGTGTGAAACAACTGAAAATATGTCTTATATTCTAGGTTCTTCAAAGTAGCCACCTTTTGCTTTGATTACTGCTTTGCACACTCTTGGCATTCTCTTGATGAGCTTCAAGAGGCAGTCACCGGAAATGGTCTTCCAACAGTCTTGAAGGAGTTCCCAGAGATGCTTAGCACTTGTTGGCCCTTTTGCCTTCACTCTGCGGTCCAGCTCACCCCAAACCATCTCGATTGGGTTCAAGTCTGGTGACTGTGGAGGCCAGGTCATCTGGTGTAGCACCCCATCACTCTCCTTCTTAGTCAAATAGCCCTTACACAGCCTGGAGGTGTGTTTGGAGTCATTGTCCTGTTGAAAAATAAATGATGGTCCAACTAAATGCAAACCGGATGGAAGAGCACGCCGCTGCAAGATGCTGTGGTAGCCATGCTGGTTCTGTATGCCTTCAATTTTGAATAAATTCCCAACAGTGTCACCAGCAAAGCACCCCCACAACATCACACCTCCTCCTCCATGCTTCACGGTGGGAACCAGCCATGTAGAGTCCATCCATTTACCTTTTCTACAAAGACACGGTGGTTGGATCCAAAGATCTCAAATTTGGACTCATCAGACCAAAGCACAGATTTCCACTAGGCTAATGTCCATTCCTTGTGTTCTTTAGCCCAAACAAGTCTCGTCTGCTTGTTGCCTGTCCTTAGCAGTGGTTTCCTAGCAGATATTTTACCATGAAGGCTGCTGCACAAAGTCTCCTCTTAACAGTTGTTCTAGAGATGAGAAGGTGTGTCCAAACTTTTGGTCTGTACTGTACCTGCGCAAGTCCCGCCCTGTATCTCCATAGTGGAGGAGCGGGAATTCCGCAGATATTTCCGCATGAATAATTGACATGCAGTTACGTGCGGCTGCGGGAAATCCACAGCATATTCCGCAGCCGCACATACCGCAGCATTGATACAGCACTCCACAAATCCCATAGGATAACATGGGGAGTGTCTGTACTTGGGTAAACCTGCGGATTTATCTGGAAAATCCAGATAAATCTGCAGGTTTTCCACGGCAAAATCCGCGGGTACAGAGTCCCGTGGGCACATAGCCGTAGGGGACTTGAAGCTGTGATCGTCTGATCACCTGTGCTGTAGAGAACAGGGCATTAGCATAAACACTGTCCTTTACAGCAAAAATCACAATCTATGGACACTGGCCGGCGCTCACAGGAGGTTCAAAATGACAGGTACTGAGGTCACCAGCCTGACCCCCAGCTGTCATGACAGCAGCAGATCGGTACACCTCGATCACGTGACGGGCGCGCCATTGGGTGGGATCAATGTAGCACATGTTAAATCCCACTGTCAGCGATTTACAGCAGCATTTAATTTGTTAATAGCCTCGAGTGGATCTCAGATCTACTCGCAGCTGTTAGGCCTTGTGCACACTAGAAAAAGGATTTTTCTCAAGAAATTTCTTGAGAGTGAAAGATTAGTGCACTTGCGTTAAAAAAACACACCAATAACGCACTGAAAAACGCATACGTTTTTACCGCATTTTTTATGCGTTTTTTCTGCAGGTTGGCCCCTGCATTTTTTTACCATTATCTCTTGGCAAAAAACGCAGCTACCTGCAGAAAAGTAGTGACATGCACATTCTTTTTCTCAAGAAATTCTGCAGAAAGAATGTTCTTGAGAAAAAAACGCAGCGTGCGCACAGGTATCCTTTTTTTCCTTAGGGTTTGCAGGGGAATGTCTGCAGAAAGGCTATAGCCATTTTCTCAAAAAATTTCTGCAGCAAAAACGCAAAAAAAGTGGGTAAAAACGCAGCGTGCGCACGGGGCCTAAGAGGCTCTTGCCTGCTGATTAAATCTGCCATAACGTGCGGAGAAAGACGCAGGCTCAGTGTGTGAACCGTCATCAAAGGGACACGACATATGACGTAAATATACATCATCGGTCGTGAAATGCACTCCGAAATGAAACCAGAGAAATCCATTAATCGTCCAGCAGAAAACACAGCCTTAGGCCTCCTTCACACGTCCATGTCTCCGGTACGTGTTTGGTCCATTTCCTCACGTGCCGAAGACACAGGCACACGTAGACCTATTAAAATCAATGAGTCTGCGCTCATGTCCGTGTTTTGCCATGGACCGTGTGTCTGTGTGGAGCATACATGTGCCTGTGTGCTCCACACGTAGATATGTCCGTTTTTCCCCGGCATCATGGGTGTCAAACGGAGAAAGCACACGTGTCTGTGAAATAAAAAGAATTTCTATGCTCACCTTCTCCAGCGCTGCTGCCTCTGCCGCTGCTGTCACTTGCTTCCGACCCCCGCTCATTATGCTCATGAATATTCACTTCACTGCAGGCCGGAAGCAGCAGCAGCAGCGGGGAGTCGGCAAGGGGGGAAGACCGCAGATCAGCACCACGGACAGCAACGCCTGGGACAGGTGAGCAGAAAGTTCTCGTTCTCCGTGTGTTATCACGGATAGCACACGGAGAATACACGTGTGCCATAAACACGGCACACGGAGGGCAATACGCACCTTTGACACGTCCGTGAAAAATGTGCTTGATTTTCACGGACGTGTGAAAGAGGCCTTACAAAGCTAAGACATCAGCGGTGGTCGGTCTCCTAGGTAACCAACTGTAAACAAAACAAAAGTGTTCATATCGCAACAACTGTTTTAACAGCCGGTAAATGAAAAAGTGCTTGTTTTTACGAGAACTACAGTACAGACCAAAAATTTGGACACACCTCATTCAAAGAGTTTTCTTTATTTTCATGACTTTTAAAATTGTAGATTCACATTGAAGGCATCAAAACTATGAATTAACACATGTGGAATGAAATACTTAACAAAAAAGTGTGAAACAACTGAACATATGTCTTATATTCTAGGTTCTTCAAAGTAGCCCCCTATTGCTTTGAATACTGCTTTGCACACTCTTGGCATTCTCTTGATGAGCTTCAAGAGGTAGTCACCGGAAATGGTCTTCATACAGTCTTGAAGGAGTTCTCAGAGATGCTTAGCACTTGTTAGCCCTTTTGCCTTCACTCTGCGGTCCAGCTCACCCCAAACCATCTCGATTGGGTTCAGGTCTGGTGACTGTGGAGGCCAGGTCATCTGGCGTAGCACCCCATCACTCTCCTTCTTAGTCAAATAGCCCTTACACAGCCTGGAGGTGTGTTTGGGGTCATTGTCCTGTTGAAAAATAAATGATGGTCCAACTAAACGCAAACCGGATGGAATAGCACGCCGCTGCAAGATGCTGTGGTAGCCATGCTGGTTCAGTATGCCTTCAATGATGATGCCCTACAACTTTATAATTCAATTTTTTTTTCTATCTCGTTCCGTTTTCGAGATAAAAATGCTAACTCCGTTGTTTTCCACCAGGTGGCGCTATAGGTGGTTTCATTGCGTAGCGCATGGATACTTTATTATACCTAGACACCACTTCTATGCCTATAGCTGCCGCCATTCTCACGTTAAAGGGAACCTGTGACCAGATTTTTCCCTATGAAACGAAAATAATCACCTTCTGCAGCTCCTGGGCTGCATTCTAGGAAGGTGCACCTTGGCCCTGACTCCCCTTTTAGACCCCAAAAATAACTTTATAAAACTTGGCTCTTAGGTATGCTAGCTTCCGCCATTCTCAAGTTAATGGCGGTGGACACACTGTAGATTGTATTCCTGCTACTCTGGTTCTCCCTACTCTGATTTTTGATTCCAGCTTTGACCCCGGCCTGCTCTCTCACTACTCTCCTGTCTGTCGTATTTGTACCTCACTGCCCGATCCGGATTTGACCTCTGCTTTGTTTTCAGATTATGTCCTTGCCTGCCTGATTCTGTCCCGGTTTTGCATTTCCCGGTTTGACTCTTCCTGGTTACTACTCTCATCAGACTGCAGCCTACCACAGGTAGTGATCAACGGGGACCTGTGTAATTCCAAATCCCTGAATAAAAGCAACAGTAAGCGTTTTTGCTCTTTGAAAGGACAGAAAAGGTCAGATTCTGGAGTGATGGAGCGGATAAAGAGGTAGGTGGAGAACAAAGAGATAGCGGTGTCCCTGCTACTGATAGAGCGGAGCACAGTGAGGAGGAGCTGGTGGTGCACTCTGTCAAATGCTACAGATCCAATAGAATCAGAAGAGAGTGGGGACTTACAAAAGGGCACATGATGATCTAAAAAGAAAAAAAACATAATTCACCCATTGGACCTCTGGAGTTTCTTCTCCATAGTGCTGGTTGTGTCCCACACCGGCTTCCTCTTCCGGCAGAGGACATCACATCACCATCTATTGGCTGCAGCCTTGATGTTCCATCATCCGGCTCAGTACACTGCTTCTACTCCGCACAGATGAGTACAGAGTGCTACATGGACCCCTGGAGTTTCTTCTCTATAGCGCTGGTTGTGTCCGACACCGGCTTCCTCTTCCGGCAGAAGACATCACATCACCATCTATTGGCTGCAGCCTTGATGTTCCACCATCCGGCTCAGTACACTGCTTCTACTCCGCACAGATGAGTACAGAGTGCTACATGGACCCCTGGAGTTTCTTCTCCACAGTGCTAGTCGCTTCCCACACTGGCTTCCTCTTCCGGCAGAAGACATCACATCACCATCTATTGGCTGCAGCCTTGATGCTCCATCATCCGGCTCAGTACGCTGCTTCCACTCCGCACAGATGAGTACAGAGTGCTACTTGCACATCCTGAACCTTCATACATGTTGGTACGGCTGCTCAGTCATACAGCTTTATCATCTGCCAAGACACCATTTTTGCTTAGCCATGGAAGAAAATTTGCTGACAATTTTGCCTTTCCCATAGTAGCACTCTGGACAGCGGTCTTTGCCTTACCCCTGTTTGTTCCTCTAGATAAGAAAATGTCCAGCACTGAATTGTCCTGTAAAACAAAATGTCTCATGAAAAGGCAAAGGAGCAGGGACAACAGTTGCCAACCTTTCTAGGCTCCGTTCTGGGAGACAAATACTTTCACAAAGCACTCAGCCTAACGTTTCTACCCATAAGGTCCTCTATGACCATCCATGAATTTGCAATTGGATGACGGAGAACAAAGAAAACTTCTAAAATCTACGGCATGGCCCACAACGATTGCCAACAGTTCCTTTTTTATCTGGAGCCTCCCAGATGTTCTGGAGAGTTGGTATGAATTAAGGTGGTATTCCCATAATTAAGAGGACAAGGGAATAACTTGCGGATCAGTTGACACCTCTTCTTCTCCAGCATTCTTACCACCAACACCTCAGGTTGCTGGATGGGACATCCCGCTACTGGGTGTTGTTTACAGTGCCTAGCGAAAGTATTCACCTCCCATGGCATTTTTCTTGTTTTGCTACCTCACATCCTGGAATTTCACTCACAACTGTGAAGATTTGGTTTTCTTTTTATTGTGAAGCAAACAACAAATAAGAAAAAATAGCTGAAAACGTCAGTGTGCACAACCAGTCAGTACAATGTCGAGCCTCTTTTTGCGGCAATTACAGCTGCAAGTCGCTTTGGATTTAGTCTTTAAGATCTTTCAACATTTTGCCACTGGGATTTTTGCCCATTCCTCAAGGTAAACTTGCTCCAGCTCCTTCCAGTTAGATGTTTCCTCTGGTGAACAGCGATCTTCTTGTCTGACCACAGATTCTTAGTTGGATTAAGGTCTGGGATGTGACTCGGCCGCTCCAATACATTTACACGTTTCCTCTTTCACCATTCGAGTGTGACTTTAGCAGCAGCTTTGGGTCATTGTGTTGTTGGAAGGTGAAACCTTCATCCCAGTCTCAAATCGCCAGCAGACTGAAATAGGTTTTGCTCTAGAATATTCCTTTATTTCGCACCATTCATCGACTACGATCATTTTCCCTATCTCTGCTGCTGAAAAACATCCCACAACATGATGCCACCACCATGTTTCACTGAGGGGATGGTGTACTTGGGGTGATGAGAAGTGTTGGTTTGGCACCAGACATAGTGTTTACCTTGGTGGCCAAAAAGTTCAATTTTGGTCTCATCTGATCACAGCACCTTCCTCCATACATTTAGGGAGTCTCTCACATATCTTCTGCACAAAAGGGGGCACATCCAAGATATCATATATGTAAAAGCATATCCTTTATAGTATCAAAAGGTTAAAAACACATAAAAAACAAAAAAACGCACCCAAAGATAAATATGGATATCATCAAACCCCTGTGTAAAATCACAATATGACAGACAATATCAATCAAATCATATATAAACATAAGTGCATATACGGTACATGCAGTCCAGGTCCTTTTTAAAGGTAATATGAACAAATTTCACCCATAGGCATGTACAGAAGATTATACATGGAGCTGTAAAAGCTGCATACGATACCATCAAAGTGTCAGCAAAGTCCTATGGGAGGACTGTTCCCAATAGCTCATGAACATGGTAGTCCAGAACACTGGCCAGTTATTAAAGTACCAAAAAGGGGGGGGGGGACGGCCAAGGCCTGCAATAAGGCAATACACATAGGCAGAGCAGGTTACATGAAAGAACCAAGGACCGGCACAGGGGTTATAAAAGGAAATCCCCTGGGTGAAGCCCCACGCGTATCGCCGCAAAGGAGCGGCTTCCTCAGGGAAAATATATATATAAGTATATTTTCCCTGAGGAAGCCGCTCCTTTGCGGTGATACGCGTGGGGCTTCACCCACGGGATTTTCCTTTATAACCCCTGTGCCGGTCCTTGGTTCTTTCATGTAACCTGCTCTGCCTATGTGTATTGCCTTATTGCAGGCCTTGGCCGTCCCCCCCCTCCTTTTGGTACTTTAATGACTGGCCAGTGTTCTGGACTACCATGTTCATGAGCTATTGAGAACAGTCCTCCCATAGGACTTTGCTGACACTTTGATGGTATCGTATGCAGCTTTTACAGCTCCATGTATAATCTTCTGTACATGCATATGGGTGAAATTTGTTCATATTACCTTTAAAAAGGACCTGGACTGTATGTATATGCACTTATGTTTATATATGATTTGATTGATATTGTCTGTCATATTGTGATTTTACACAGGGGTTTGATGATATCCGATTTATCTTTGGGTGTGTTTTTTGTTTTTTATGTGTTTTTAACCTTTTGATACAATAAAGGATATGCTTTTACATATATGATATCTTGGATGTGCCCCCTTTTGTGCAGTACTTTTCTCTTCTCTTGGCTTTACGATATATTACTGCATTGGTGAGCACCCTTCATCTCATTATATTGGCGGTGCGCTCTTCCTTCTTCTCTTGTCTCACATATCTTCTGGCAAACTGAAAATATGCCTTCCAATTTGTGGGCTGTAAGTAAAGTCCTTTTTTTTATGACTGCTCTTCCATAAAGGCCAGCTCTATTAAGTGTAAGGGCGGCTTTGCACGTTGCGACATCGCACGTGCGATGTCGGTGGGGTCAAATCGAAAGTGACGCACATCCGGCGTCACTTTCGACATCGTACTGTGTAAATGCTAGATGATACGATTAACGAGCGCAAAAACGTCGTTATCGTATCATCGTTTCATTCACCGACATTTCCATAATGCCGGTGCCGCGACAGGTACGACGTAGTTCCTCGTTCCTGCAGCAGCACACATCGCTGTGTGTGAAGCCGCAGGAGCGAGGAACTTCACCTTACCTGCCGCCGGCGGCTATACAGAAGGAAGGAGGTGGGCGGGATGTTTACATCCTGCTCATCTCCGCCCCTCCGCTTCTATTAGCCGCCTGCCATGTGACGTCGCTATGACGCCGCACGACCCGCCCCCTTAGGAAGGAGGCGGGTCGCCGGCCAGAGCGACGGTCGCAGGGCAGGTGAGTGCATGTGAAGCTGGCGTAGCGATAATTTTCGCTACACCAGCTTTCACGAGATATCGTACCTGCGACGGGGGCGGGGACTATCGCGCTCGGCATCGCAGCATCGGCTTGCGATGGCGCAACGTGCAAAGCCCGCCTAAGGCTTATTGTGGTCGTATGGACAGATATTCCAGTCGCTGCTTGGGAACTCTGCAGCTCCTTCAGGGTTACCTTTGGTCTCTGTGCTGCTTCTCTGATTAATGCACTCCTTGCCCGGGCTGAGAGTTTTGGTGGGTGTCCCTCTCTTGGCAGGTTTGTTGTGGTATCATGTTCTTTCCATTTGATGGTAATGGATTTGATGGTGCTCCTGGGGATCATCAGAGATTGGGATATTTATTTTAGAACCGAACTCTGACTTGTACTTCTCAACAACTTTGTCTGTGACTTGTTTAGTAATCTCCTTTGTCTCCATGGTGTTGTTTGGAGATCTCCTTGGTCTTCATGGTGTCGTTTGCAGATCTCCTTGGTCTTCATGATCTTTGGAGATCTCTTCGGTATTCATAGTGTTTGGAGATCTCCTTGGTCTTCAATGGTGTTGATTGCAGATCTCCTTGGTCTTCATGATCTTTGGAGATCTCTTCGGTATTCATAGTGTTTGGAGATCTCCTTGGTCTTTATGGTGTTGTTTGGAGAGCTCATTGGTCTTCATGATCTTTGGAGATCTCTTTAGTATTCATAGTGTTTGGAGATCTCCTTGGCCTTCATGGAGTTGTTTGGAGATCTCCTTGGTCTTCATGATGTTGTTTGCAGATCTCCTTGGTCTTCATGATCTTTGCAGATCTCTTCGGTATTCATAGTGTTTGGAGATCTCCTTGGTCTTCATGGTGTTGCTTGGAGAGCTCATTGGTCTTCATGGTGTTTTTTGGTTAGTAGTGCCTCCTGTTTAATGGTGTTGCAGCCTCTGTGGCCTCTGAGTAAAGCTGTGTATATACTGACAGATCCCTGGACACTTAGATTGCACACCTATGGACTTCCTTTCACTAATCATGTGACTTATGAAGATTACTGCTTGCACCAGAAATGTTTAGGGACTTCATACAGAAGTGAATACATAAGCACATGGCCATTTTTGTTTATTTTATCTCATAAATTTAATTTTTGCCTATATTTTTCTCACTTCACTTCCCCAACTTAGACTATTTAGTGCTGATACATAACACACAAATCGAATTACAAATGTTACGCTCGCAGGGCGAGCACAGGATTAGCGGACCCACTGGGCCACAGCACACAGAAAAACAAGAGGGGCTTGAATGTGGAACCACACCTGGTTTTCACCAGAGTCTCTAATGGTGGGGGTGTTGTGCTGCAGGTGCGAGACCGGGTGCTACTCGGGAAGACTGGTGCTGCGACGGCTGGCTCCAGGGGTACGGGAAGGACAGTCTCT
This sequence comes from Anomaloglossus baeobatrachus, assembly GCF_048569485.1. Classification (NCBI taxonomy): domain Eukaryota; kingdom Metazoa; phylum Chordata; class Amphibia; order Anura; family Aromobatidae; genus Anomaloglossus; species Anomaloglossus baeobatrachus. The sequence goes on from NC_134357.1 coordinate 24,768,875, forward strand.
GATGAAGAGTAACAGATTCGGCCAGGATGGATGGATGCAGTTACAGCAACCGGTGAGGATACTTGCGGCAGCGAGTATCATGGTGAGTAAACAACAGGTCCACTTGTAGCAGCAGCAGCAGACTGAAACACAGAAACAGATCAGCAGCGGAATATAGCACAACACAGCAGCAGCAGAGACAGCAGAAACAGTGCTATAGGTCCTGAGAACTAGCAACGTATCTGACACGTTGCCCAGGCACCTACCTTAAGGGGAAGGTGCCTTAAATACCTGAAGCTTCTCAGCCAAGCTGAGAGGTCATTTCCGTGTTAGTGCGTACTGACCCTTTAAGACAAAAGGCGTGTGAAGTGTGCACAGCCTCCGGGAGACCGGACCATGGGCCAGAGACGGAGCAGCCACAGTAGGGCGGCCAGATAGGTGAAAGGGCCAATGTCCCCACCGGCAGAGGGATGCAAGGATGCAGGTCTGAGCGTAACAACAAAAATATTTTAACACGGGTTGTAATGTAATAAAATAGATACAAAGCCAAGAAGATGAATACTTTTAGATGGCACTGTATGGGAATCCCACCTTTTATTTAATTGGATCATGCTTCAAAGAGTTTTCTGGTTTTGGAAAACCCTTCTCCAGCTGCAGTGTGTGTAAAAAAAACCTTTTCCTTTAACACTCTCCCCAGGTCCAGCACTGAGTGTCCTGTTATCTAAAATCTACAAATATGACCACACCTATGTTGGAACAATGATTTTTATTTTACTCAAGGTATAAACATTTACATGTACAATAAAAATTGGGTGACAACATTACAAATAAAGGCAGTATAGTATGACACCATATCTAAGGGCTATACAGAGAGGAGTATCAAAAATGCATTTCAGTTATGACCCATATGTAAAGATGGTAGATATGACAGTGTGAGGCAAATCCCGGGATATGAAGATGAATTATGACTCCAGTCATAATCCCTCATCACTCCCTGGCAGTGCCCCCTCCCTTCTTGTTCTCAGTGTTCCACTTACACCTCCATGGCCATGTCCTGTGATATGGAGATGAGGTGGTGTGGGAACAATGGACACAGGATGACTCCCTGCCGTCACCCTGTAACAAGAGTTGTATCTCATTAGCAAGGCTATGGAACTAGCCAGACAGAACGACTCCAGTAAAAAATGGTTCATATCTCGCAAGCCATATTTCCGATAAATATGGCAACCATAAAAATGGTGTCTCCGCATGCGGACGATGCTGGCACACCCTTTTTATGGGAGCAGGACATTGGGAAATGCCCCAGGCGTGATATCAGCCAATGGGGAACTGGCAGACAGGTCATGAGTCCCCTCGTTCTGTGGCTAAATTCATAACTATCACAATGAGAGCATTGGCGTCCGCCTACGACGCTCCCAGGCAAAGTTATGGCCCATATTCCATGTTGTGGATTGTCCATAACTCCAGCCAGGGGTGGAGCAGTGCTCCCTCTGAGGTCACTAAGGTAGGAGGGGACCTGGATTTGCCCAGGTTGATAACCCTACTTCGGCCATTTTCCAGTGTTCTTTTCGCTGGGGGCACGTGTAGGAAACATCTGTGGGAAGGATCCTAGAAACCTGGGTACAGCGCCCCCCTGTGGCCAGACGCAACAAGGTAACTGCTGGAACTGTGTATGCCTGTTTGTAACCCATGCTTTGATTGTAACTGTACTCTGACATATGTATATTCTGTAGATTCCCTATTGTATATATGGTAGTTTCTAGTGTGCTTTAGGCTGATTAAATTATATAATTAATCTTGGGCTGTTCTGTTATCTCGATCTTGAATCCCACGTCTGTGTGTTCGGCTAATAGTTACCGTAAATCGGTTGGTGGCAGCGAATTGTGCCAAGGATTATTGTGGGGAGGCCAGTGAGATTCGGGGAGATTTTATATATTCCGCCCGCGGAGGTCGGGGGAATATATACCTTACTCTCACCGGGGACCCTTCAATAATCGGCATAAGTAGTATAGCGGCCTCCTTGCTTATTGTCGGGCAATTCCATAATTGGCCTGACTATAAGAGGGGCGCTAGAGAGCGCGTCACGTGCTCTGTCTGTCGGTCGGGAGGTATAAAGGAGGGGTGACCCCCACTTGTTACCCCCCGATTGTGACGTACTGGTAGCCAGCGCGGGGGATTTCTGAGTGACCCCCCCCGGTGGTTTGTGACATATTGGTGGCAAGCGGTGGGATCGAGATAATAGTGTGTGTGAGTGTGAGACCCATACTCCCAGACACTAAAGACTGCCTGCAGCAGCTGTGGCTGCTGGGGTCTTCAGACTAGCTCAACACTAGAGTGTCAGAGTGCAGATACTGTAAGGTGTGTGGAGGCATCAGGTGTCAGTTCTGTGTCAGTGACCAAAAGTCTGCAAGAATGGCTGATGGCACCAGGAGCAGAGCTATGCAACTGGCCAATGCTAAGGCAGGAGCCGAAGAGAGGGAGGACGGTGCTGTGGACAGCAATGAGGAGGTTGCCCACGAGTCCTCCAGGAGCTCGACGCCAGAAAACCGTTCTGCAGAGGACAGCGCACAAGCTGGCAATTATGGACAAGATGAGGAGCAGCTCACCCAAGGGTCCTCAACGAGCCAGATGCCAGCCCTCCGCTCTGCAATGGACAGTGAATCACCAGGCTCCGCAGCGGGCCGCAGATCACCACGTGCCATTCCACCGAGCCTGGGAGGCTCGGATAGCCTTCTTCAAATGGCTATGGCCCTTCTCCAGGCTGGAGACCAGGAGGGCTACAAGGGACTCCTGGCAGAGCGCAGGGCAGAGCGGCAAGCAGCGCGTGAGGCTGAGGCTGCGGAGCGGCAGGCAGCGCGTGAAGAGCGCCAGGCAGAGCGTGACTACCAGCTGCAGCTAGCTCAGCTCCGGCCCTCATCAGCCACACGTGACCTTCAAGACACCAAACTTCCAAAGGTCCGTGTTGAGGACTTCCCAGTGCTGGAGAAGGATGGAGACTTGGACTCTTTCTTGACTGCTTTTGAACGGACTTGCTTGCAGCACCATCTGAACAAGGACCAGTGGGCCAAATACCTGACCCCCCGTTTAAGGGGTAAGGCCCTGGATATCCTTGGGGACTTGCCTGCTGAGGCAGATCAGGGCTACGACACCATCAAGCGGGCCCTGATCCAACAGTACAACCTCACCCCGGAGTCCTACCGCAAGAAGTTCCGGAGCCTACAGAAGGGACCAAAGGACTCCTGGGCTGACCACAGGCGGGCACTTGCCCGAGCTGCCGACCACTGGACCCAAGGCCTGCAGCTTTCCACCGGACCGGAGATCCTGGACTTGTTCATCACGGAGCAACTCTTGTGGAACTGCCCTGAGGATCTCCGCCAGTTCATCCGAGACCAGAAGCCAAAGGGGTCCACGGCTACAGCTGCCCTGGCCGATGACTACACCAACAATCGGGCTCCGGAGGCCAGGAGAGCAGCCACCAGCAGCACCTGGAGAGGGGGTAAGATGAACTCTGCGACTGCCCCACCTGCCCCTAGACTGCAGGGGGTGTCCCCCTCAACTCCCCTCTCCAGGCCCGTGGCAGAGCCAAGACGGTGCCACCAGTGCAACCTACCTGGACACTTCAAGGCCATGTGCCCTCAGCGTCCCAAGGCCCCGGCTCCGTCCCCGTCCCAAGGGCCGCCCAAGGTGTATTGTGTGGGTGGGGGTGGTGGTAGGTCCCTGGACAGCTTCCAACCTGTCACCGTCGGCCGGTCTGTGACCATAGGACTGCGAGACAGCGCCTCGGAGGTGACTCTGGTGCGGCCTGAGATGGTGTCCCCCCAAGACTTGATCCCTGGAAAAACCCTCGCTGTCTCCGGGATTGGAGGCACTGACCCGGCGCTGCCTGTTGCTGACATTTATGTGGACTGGGGCGCAGGGCGAGGGGTGAGGGAGGTGGGGGTAACTGATCGGATCCCTGCAAACGTGCTACTTGGGACAGATTTGGGGCAGATAACCTCCCAGTTTGGGCCCCCCCCAAGGGCTGAACCTTCAGCCAGTACTGACATGACTCCTGACAATGTTAATGTGTTATCTATGAATGATGTAAGGGAGGAGGGAGTGAACTCTGATATTTCTGCTTGCATAGACACCATAGACACACACTCAGCTGCAGCTGTGACAGGGGAGGGGGTCAGAGAAAGGTGTGACAATGCCTCTACAAGTAATCAGCCTGTGAGCTGGGATCTGTTGCCCTCTGAAGGGATAAGCAGAGAGCAGGGTGCTGCAGGGGGAGGACCAGTGTGTGGGGTGGGGGCTACCACAGCAAATGTGGGGTCCCCAGAGATTTCACAGCGGGGTTCTGTTGCTGCAGGAGGGGAACAGGCAGGTGAGATTGGGGCCGGTCCAGGAGCGGAAGTGCTCCCAGGTAAGATCTCGGTGCATGGTTCCCCCACAACCGGGGTGTCAGGAAGCCAGGTAGGTCTGCCTGAACCGGCGACTTGGTCAGGAACGGAGGAGGAGCAGGCACGACCCACGGTCGCAGCGGCTGTGGCCGCTGTCACCCGCAGTGGGAGTGCTGGAAGCCAAGGGGCCTCCCGGAGGTCCGATAGCTCTTCCCCTTCCGACCAAGTGGCAGCCGAGTCAGGTGGAGGCCAGGACACAGGTCCCGGGGTACTGACTGAAGATGTGACAGTCTCGTCGATTCTGGCCACATCTAGTCAGGGGTTTCAGGCAGCGTTAGAAGCTGACGACAGCCTGAAAGCTCTTAAGGAGCAGGCGGCACAGCCTCCCTCGGACTCGGACCCGGAGCGAGTGGTCTGGGACCAAGGACGGCTGTACCGGGCCACGGTCCAGCAGGGTTCACCGGAGGCGTGGCCCAGGGACCGACAGTTGGTGGTACCCTATCCGTTCCGGACGGAGTTGTTGCGGATCGCACATGAGATTCCGATGGCCGGACACCTAGGGATCGCTAAGACCAAGGCCAGGTTAAACCAGCATTTCTACTGGCCAAAAATGGGGGCCGATGTGGCTGCCTACTGCCGTTCGTGTGAAACCTGTCAGAGAGTGGGGAAGGCGGGGCCACGCCCCAAAGCCCCACTGGTATCTCTGCCCATCATCGATGAGCCTTTCAGGAGGGTGGCTGTGGATCTGGTCGGCCCGCTGGCCATCCCCAGCAGCTCCGGGAAACGCTTCATACTGACGGTAGTGGACTATGCCACCCGGTACCCAGAAGCAGTGGCCTTGTCGTCCATTCGGGCTGACAAGGTGGCCACCGCATTGCTGGAGATTTTCTCCCGAGTGGGTTTTCCCCAGGAAATGCTCACTGACCGGGGGACCCAATTCATGTCCCAGCTGATGGAGGCCCTCTGTAAGCAAGTCCAGGTGCGACATCTGGTGGCCAGCCCGTACCATCCACAGACTAATGGCCTGTGCGAGCGGTTCAATGGCACCTTAAAGCAGATGCTTAAGATGTTGGTCGACTCCCATGGGCGTGACTGGGAGCGGTATCTCCCACACCTGTTATTTGCTTACCGGGAGGTTCCACAGGCCTCAACAGGATTCTCACCGTTTGAGCTCCTGTACGGGCGACGTGTGCGGGGCCCCCTGGCTCTGGTGAAAGAGGCTTGGGAAGGGGATTTGGCCACCCCTGGAGTGTCGGTTATCGAGTATGTCATGCGCTTCCGGGACAAAATGCAGGCCTTGACGCAACTGGTACACGACAATATGGCTCAAGCCCAGGCCGATCAGAAGCGTTGGTACGACCAGAACGCTTGTGAGAGGACCTACCAAGTGGGTCAAAAGGTGTGGGTACTGGTCCCCGTACCACAGGACAAGCTTCAGGCAGCCTGGGAAGGCCCATACCTCGTGTACCAGCAGCTCAACCCTGTGACGTACCTGGTCACCCTGGACCCTGCCCGTGGAAGGCGGAAGCCCTTCCATGTGAACATGATGAAGGCACATCATGAGCGGGAGGCATGTGCGCTCCCCGTGTGCAACCTGCCCGAGGAGGGAGAAGCGGAAACCCTCTTGGATATGCTAGCCCAGGTTAGGGCAGGCGGATCCATTGAGGATGTGGAGGTTGGCCACCAGCTCTTGGAGGACCAACGGTCCCAGCTGTGGGCCACCCTACACCCCTTCCGGGGGTTGTTTACCAACCAGCCCGGAAGGACTAACTTGGCTGTCCATCACGTGGACACTGGGGATCATCCCCCGATCCGGCGTTCAGCATATCGGGTCTCCCTGGAGGTGCAGCAACACATGCGCCAGGAGATTGACGAGATGCTGAAGCTGGGGGTGATCCAGGCATCCAACAGCGCTTGGGCCTCGCCTGTAGTCCTCGTCCCTAAGAAGGACCGAACCACTCGGTTCTGCGTGGACTACAGGGGGCTCAATGCGGTCACGGTCGCCGATGCGTACCCAATGCCAGGCATCGATGACCTGCTCGATCAGTTGGCCGGGGCTCAGTACCTGACCATCATGGATCTGAGCCGGGGATATTGGCAGATCCCCCTGACTCGCAAGGCCAGGGAACGCTCTGCCTTTATTACCCCATTTGGACTATACGAGTCCACGGTGATGCCATTCGGGATGAGGAATGCCCCTGCCACTTTCCAGCGGATGGTCAACACCCTGCTCAAGGGACTTGAAGGGTACGCGGCCGCGTACCTAGATGACATTGCCGTCTTCAGTCCCACCTGGGAGGACCACCTAGAGCATCTAGCACAGGTGCTCAGGCGGATCCACCGGGCAGGTTTGACCATCAAGCCGGGAAAGTGTCAGCTGGCCATGAGCGAGGTCCAGTACCTCGGTCACCGGGTAGGCGGGAGAACACTGAAGCCCGAGCCTGAGAAAGTGGAGGCCATCGCATCCTGGCCCACCCCCAGGACCAAGAAGCAGGTGATGTCCTTCTTGGGGACCGCCGGGTACTATAGGAGGTTTGTTCCACGCTATAGTAGCCTGGCAAAGCCCTTGACGGACCTCACCAAGAAGAAGCTGCCCTCTGCAGTCGATTGGACAATGGACTGCGAGACAGCCTTCCGGGCCCTAAAGGACGCCCTGTCCAGCCCGCCCGTGCTACAGGCAGCCGACTTCACGCGGCCGTTTGTAGTACAGACCGACGCCAGTGACTTCGGCCTCGGTGCGGTGCTCAGCCAGGTGGACTCTGCGAGCCAAGAGCACCCAGTCTTGTACCTGAGCAGGAAGCTGTTACCAAGGGAAGTTGCCTATTCCACGATGGAGAAGGAGTGCCTGGCCATAGTGTGGGCCCTGCAGCGTCTGCAACCCTATCTATACGGGCGCCACTTCATCGTGGAGACGGACCACAATCCCCTCAGCTGGTTGCACACCGTCTCTGGGACGAATGGGCGATTGTTGCGATGGAGCCTTGCGCTCCAGCAATACAACTTCACCATTCGCCACAAAAGGGGCCGTGACCACGGTAACGCAGACGGGCTGTCCCGACAAGGAGAGGTCGCGGACGGGCGCACGGGGGAACACCGGAGTGTGCTGCCCCCTAGCGCCCTCAAAAGGGGGGAGGTGTGAGGCAAATCCCGGGATATGAAGATGAATTATGACTCCAGTCATAATCCCTCATCACTCCCTGGCAGTGCCCCCTCCCTTCTTGTTCTCAGTGTTCCACTTACACCTCCATGGCCATGTCCTGTGATATGGAGATGAGGTGGTGTGGGAACAATGGACACAGGATGACTCCCTGCCGTCACCCTGTAACAAGAGTTGTATCTCATTAGCAAGGCTATGGAACTAGCCAGACAGAACGACTCCAGTAAAAAATGGTTCATATCTCGCAAGCCATATTTCCGATAAATATGGCAACCATAAAAATGGTGTCTCCGCATGCGGACGATGCTGGCACACCCTTTTTATGGGAGCAGGACATTGGGAAATGCCCCAGGCGTGATATCAGCCAATGGGGAACTGGCAGACAGGTCATGAGTCCCCTCGTTCTGTGGCTAAATTCATAACTATCACAATGAGAGCATTGGCGTCCGCCTACGACGCTCCCAGGCAAAGTTATGGCCCATATTCCATGTTGTGGATTGTCCATAACTCCAGCCAGGGGTGGAGCAGTGCTCCCTCTGAGGTCACTAAGGTAGGAGGGGACCTGGATTTGCCCAGGTTGATAACCCTACTTCGGCCATTTTCCAGTGTTCTTTTCGCTGGGGGCACGTGTAGGAAACATCTGTGGGAAGGATCCTAGAAACCTGGGTACAGCGCCCCCCTGTGGCCAGACGCAACAAGGTAACTGCTGGAACTGTGTATGCCTGTTTGTAACCCATGCTTTGATTGTAACTGTACTCTGACATATGTATATTCTGTAGATTCCCTATTGTATATATTGTAGTTTCTAGTGTGCTTTAGGCTGATTAAATTATATAATTAATCTTGGGCTGTTCTGTTATCTCGATCTTGAATCCCACGTCTGTGTGTTCGGCTAATAGTTACCGTAAATCGGTTGGTGGCAGCGAATTGTGCCAAGGATTATTGTGGGGAGGCCAGTGAGATTCGGGGAGATTTTATATATTCCGCCCGCGGAGGTCGGGGGAATATATACCTTACTCTCACCGGGGACCCTTCAATAATCGGCATAAGTAGTATAGCGGCCTCCTTGCTTATTGTCGGGCAATTCCATAATTGGCCTGACTATAAGAGGGGCGCTAGAGAGCGCGTCACGTGCTCTGTCTGTCGGTCGGGAGGTATAAAGGAGGGGTGACCCCCACTTGTTACCCCCCGATTGTGACGTACTGGTAGCCAGCGCGGGGGATTTCTGAGTGACCCCCCCCGGTGGTTTGTGACAGACAGATACATCCCACATATAAAATATGCATAGTGCTAAGTAATAGGGATATACAGTCATTGCCAAAAGTGTTGGCAACCTTGAAATTGTTACACTAAGTGAAGTATTTCTCCCAGAAAATCATTGCAATTTCACATTTTGTTATACACGTTTATTTCCTGTTTGTGTATTGAAACAACACAGAAAAAGAACTGAGGAAAAAAAAGGCAGATTGGACATAATTTCACACAAAACCCTCAAAATGGGCCAGACAAAATTGTTGGCATCTTTCCAAAATTGTGAGTAAACAACTTTGTTTCAAGCATGTGATGTTCATTCAGACTCAGCTGTGGCAAGTAACAGGTGTGGGCAATATGAAAATCACACCTGAAACCAGATAAAAAGGGGAGAAGTTGACTCAATTTTTGCATTGTATGTCTGTGTGTACCACACTAAGCATGGAGAACAGAAACAGAAGAGAAGCTGTCTGAGGACTTGAGAACCGAAATTATTAAAAAATATCAACAATCTCAAGGTTACAAGTCCATCATCAGAGATGTTGATGTTCCATTGTCCACGATGCGCAACAGCATCAATAGCACTGAAGCTATCCTCCCTGGTCATGGACGGCAGAGAAAAATTGATGAATGGTTGCAACACTAGATAGTCCAGATGATGATAAGCCCCAATCAAGTTTTAAAGAAAATCAGGCTGTCCTGCAGGCTCAGGGGGCATCAGTATCAAATTGAACTATTTGTGAATGAGGAGCATATGTGTTAAATTTGAATTATCGCTCACAGGCAATTTTATACTGGTCACTGGAAGGTCAACATGGCACGTCATGGCAAATAATTCCCTGAAGATCTGAAGAAAAAAGAACTGTTGCTCTACTTAAAGATGGCCAAGGCAATAAGAAGATTGCCAGTACCCTGACACTGAGCTGCAGCACGGTGGCCAAGACCATACAGCGGTTTAACAAGATAGGTTCTACTCAGAACTGGCTTCTGCATAGTTGACCAAAGAGGCTGAGTACACAAGCTCAGCATCCTATCCAGAGGTCGTCTTTTCAGAATAGATGTATGTGTGCTGCCAGTATTGCTGCACAGGTTAGAGGGGTGGGGGGTCCACCTGTCAGTGCTCAGACCATACACCGCACACTGCAGAGATTATAGGGATGGGGGGGTCCGCCTGTCAGTGCTCAGACTATACGCCGCACACTGCACCACATTGCTGTGCATGGCTGTAGTTCCAGAAGGAAGACTCTTCTAAAGATGATGCACAAGAAAGCTGTCAAACAGTTTACTGAAGACAAGCAGATGAAGGATATGGATTACAAGAACCATGACCTGTGGTCCGATGAGACCAATATAAACTTGTTTTAGATGGGGTCAACCATTTGTGGCAGCAACCGCGTGAGGACTACAAAGACAAGTGTTTCCTGCCTACAGTCAGGCATGGTGGTGGAGGGTCATGGTTTTGGGCTGCATGAATGCTGCCGGCTGTGGGGGGCTACAATTCATTGAGGGAACCATGAATGCCAACATGTAGTGTGACATCCTGAAGTGGAGCATGATCCCCTCCCTTCATATTCCAACATGATAACAATCACTGCCTTTCTAAAAAAACTGAGGGTGAAGGTGCTGGACTGGCCGAGCATCTCTAGACCTGAACCCTATGGAGCATCTGTGGGGCCTCCTCAAACAGAAGATGGAGGAGTGCAAGATCTGTAACATCCACCAGCTCTGTGATGTCATCATTGAGGATGGAAGAGGATCCAGCGGCTCCTGTGAAGCGCTAGTCACCTCCATGCCCAAGAGAGTTAAGGCCGTGTCTGAAAATAATTGTGGCCACACAAAATATTCACACTTTGGACACAATTTGGCTATTTTTATTTAGGGGTGTCCTCACTTTTGTTTCCATTGGTTTAGACATTAATGGTTGTGTGTTGAGTTATTTAGAGGACAGCAAATTTACACTGTTATACAAGCTGCACACTGACACTGTACATTGTATCACAGGGTCAGACCTTCAGTGTTATTCCATGAAAAGATATAATAAAATATTAAGGTTGTACTCACTTTTGCAATATACTGTATTTGCAACCTCTCCCCTTTTTTCATATGGGTCATAATTAAAATAAAATGTTGACACCCCTCTCTATTGCCCTTATAGTGTGGCATATTATATTGCCTTTATTTGTAATGTTGTTACCCACTTTCTATTGTAAATGTATATTTTGGAAAGCGGAATTGGAGGAAAGACCTACAATGTCATCAAAAGCTCCTACACCGTAAACCTCTGCAGCGTGTTGGTGAACGGTAAAAGTGAGACGCCCCTGGACTAATCAGGGTGTTACAGGGTACTGCTGCCCTTTAGTGCAGGGCTCAACCCCCCATGGTTCAGGGTTCCCAACCTATGGTACTGCCTCCATCCGCATCCAAATCCCAACCACACCTCGCACCACACCCTGTCAGACTTTATGGACTGTCCCCAAGAATCTCAGAGATCAGGGGCACTAGTGCAACGAGGGGGATAGGGGTTTCCAACCTACGCAGCTCACAGAAATCCCAAGCGTGAGCCCTTGAGAGCGCAGCTCCACTACCAACAAGTAGGGAGCGGGGCCCGGACAGCTTTATGCCAACGGGCCACCAGAACACTTCTAATTTGTGCACGGAGGCAGGCTCCGGACCACCCGGCAGTACTATAGGGAACAGATACCCGGACGGGCTCCCCCAAGAGGGCAGCGGCACCCAGAGACTTGGTTTACCTTGTTGTCAGAGTCTGCTTTGCGGTTGCATCATCACCAATACTGCATGAGGGAGTACATGGTCCTCCCCTGCTTCCAATCCGCACTACGCTCCCCAACACCACCGTCCAGAGTCCGGGGGCCTCCCCTTCCCGTGGAAGGAACGTCATCTGGCTGCCCCACTGCATCTCCCCTGTGTACTCCCATCGGCAGCGGCGGTACTCCCCTTACCGCGAACCACGGGTGGTGTCACTAACTCTTATCCCCTGTAAATAGTCCCCTTTACATTTGAATGGCTGCAAGCCCCTGGGTCCGGAGACCCTCGAGCCATAGCAGAACACGGATCTGAGTGGTTCGACTGCTGCAAGGGTGGCACAGAAGAACGGGTTATTTCCAGCAGAGCCGCAGAGACAGAGTGGCAGCCTAAGTCCAACGCACTTCAGTACATCAATGAGCGTCCACCGCTCTGGAATCCTCCACGGCACAAGATCTCACACTCCATGACGTCCAGGTGAAATTCTTGCTGTATGCAGATGACCTACTGCTGCTGTCACCAACTGAGAAAGGCCTCCAAGACAACCTACAAATCTTGGGAGAAATTCAGCTCCACATGGTCACTACCGATCAACCTAAAAAAAACCAACATCATGGTGTCCAGAGCAGAAAGAGAAGATCGGACCAGCACCCTTTATTTGTCCTAAACACTTGCGCTCTAACCTGCATGGGCCTCCTTACAGGAAGTTTCAAACAAGCCATAGAGACCATGAAAGACATGGTCTGCAAAACCTTCTATGCCATCCGAAGGAAACCCTATCATCTGAAGCCACCAGTGAGTGTTTGGTTAAAAATCTTTGATTCAATCATCACCCTCAACCCTAATTCTCCTGTATGGCAGCGAAGTCTGGGGCCCTCACACTTGCGCAGATTAGTCAAGGTGGGATTCCAGCCCAACAGAAATATTCCACCTGTAATTCTGTAAGCCCCTTCTCCAGGTCTATCGGAGCACCTCCAACAGTGCCTGTTGGGCTGAGTTGGGCAGATTTCCTCTACACCTAGCAGTTCTCAAGAGAATGCTGACATTTCAGGCTCACCTACAGAGTAGTATTTCAAGCTCCCATCACCATAAAGCCCTGATAGTGTAGGTGGTCCAGATGAATTAGGTCCCTCGGGACAGTTCACCCAAACCCAACCAGACCATAACAACAATCACAGCAGCGTGACAAAAGCAAGAATCAGGAAGATAGTGGACGAAGGTCAGGAGAGATACGTCGGTGAGTAGACGAACGATATCATCACCTCACAGAAAGTGATTACATACCGTGGTCTACAGAGAGACTACAGACTGGCCCCAGATCTGGAGAACCTCCGTGACCCCAAAGACCGCCGTATCCTGAGCCGGTATAGACTCAGTGCCCACAGTCCGACCATCGAATCCAGCCGACACAGGAAGAGCTACAAGCCCAGTGAGGACAGACTGTGCCCACACTGACCTGGAGGATGAGACCCCTCTACTGCTACTCTGCACCAAATACTCAGGGACATTCACTTCAGGAGACTCTCCGACCTCTTCCCGGATGTCAGCTCCATGAAGGTGAAGAGGAAACATATATCCTGCTGGGGGAAGAAGAGAGCGCAGTGGAGATAGCAGCGCGGTATGTGAGCGAATGTCATAGACTGCGAGAAAGAAAACTATGATAACCCATGGACTTCCATGGCGCCCTACCTGGATGTTCCCCAGCCATAGTTCCTATAATTCCCACCCTGGATGTGCCCCCCAGCCATCTTCCTACAGTCCCCACCATGAATGGCCCCATCCATCTGTCCTACAGTACCCACCCTGGATGTGCCCTCCATCCATTGTTCCTACAGTCCACACCCTGGATGTGCCCCCAGCCATCGTTCCTACAGTCCCCACACTGGATGTGCTCCCAGCCATCACTCCTACAGTCCCAGCCCTGGATATGCCCCCAGGCATCCATCCTACAGTTCACACTCTGGATGTGCCCCCAGCCATGGTTCCTATAGACCCCACCCTGGATGTGCCCCCAGCCATCGTTCCTACAGTCCCCACCCTGGATGTGCCCCCAGCCATCGTTCCTACAGTCCCCACCCTGGATGTGCCCCCAGCCATCGTTCCTACAGTCCACACCCTGGATGTGCCCCCAGCCATCGTTCCTACAGTCCCCACACTGGATGTGCTCCCAGCCATCACTCCTACAGTCCCAGCCCTGGATATGCCCCCAGGCATCCATCCTACAGTTCACACTCTGGATGTGCCCCCAGCCATGGTTCCTATAGACCCCACCCTGGATGTGCCCCCAGCCATCGTTCCTACAGTCCCCACCCTGGATGTGCCCCCATCCATCCTTCCTACAGTCCCCACCCTGGAAATGTCCCCTTCCATCCTCCCTACAGCCCCCACCCTGGATGTGCTCCCAACCATCCTTCCTACAGCTCCCACCCTGGATATGCCCCCTTCCATCCTTCCTACAGCCCCCACCCTGAATGTGCTCCCAGCCATCCTTCCTACAGCCCCCACCCTGGATGTGCCCCCATCCATCCTTCCTACAGTCCTCATCCTGGATATGCCCCCTTCCATCCTCCCTACAGCCCCCACCCTGGATGTGCTCCCAGCCATCCTTCCTACAGCTCCCACCCTGGATATGCCCCCTTCCATCCTTCCTACAGCTCCCACCCTGGATGTGCCCCCGTCTATCCTTCCTACAGTCCCCACCCTGGATGTGCCCCCAGTCATCCAGCCTACAGACCCCACCCTGTTTGTACCCCCAGCCATCGTTCCTACAGTCCCCACCCTGGTTGTGCCACCAGCAATCGATCCTACAGTCCCCACCCTGGATGTGCCCCCAGCCATCCTTCCTACAGCCCCCACCCTGGATGTGCCCCCATCCATCGTTCCTACAGTCCTCACCCTGGATGTGCCCCCAGTCATCGTTCCTACAGACCCCACCCTGGATATGCCCCCGTCCATCCTTCCTACAGCCCCCCACCCTGGATGTGCCCCCATCCATCCTTCCTACAGTCCCCACCCTGGATGTGCCCCCAGCCATCGATCCTACAGTCTCCACCCTGGATGTGCCCCCATTCATCCTTCCTACAGTCTCCACCTTGGATGTGCCCCCTTTCATCCTTCCTATAGTCCCCACCCTGGATGTGCCCCCAGCCATCGATCCTAGAGTCCCCACCCTGGATGTGCCCCCAGCCATCGATCCTACAGTCCCCACCCTGGATGTGCCCCCAGCCATCGATCCTACAGTCCCCACCCTGGATGTGCCCCCAGCCATCGATCCTACAGTCCCCACCCTGGATGTGCCCCCAGCCATCGATCCTACAGTCCCCACCCTGGATGTGCCCCCATCCATCCTTCCTACAGTCCCCACCCTGGATGTGCCCCCATCCATCCTTCCTACAGTCCCCACCCTGGATGTGCCCCCAGTCATCCATCCTACAGACCCCACCCTGTTTGTACCCCCAGCCATCGTTCCTACAGTCCCCACCCTGGTTGTGCCGCCAGCCATCGATCCTACAGTCCCCACCCTGGATGTACCCCCAGCCATCGATCCTACAGTCCCCACCCTGGATGTGCCCCCAGCCATCGATCCTACAGTCCCCACCCTGGATGTGCCCCCAGCCATCGATCCTACAGTCCCCACCCTGGATGTGCCCCCAGCCATCGATCCTACAGTCCCCACCCTGGATGTGCCCCCAGCCATCGATCCTACAGTCCCCACCCTGGATGTGCCCCCAGCCATCGATCCTACAGTCCCCACCCTGGATGTGCCCCCAGCCATCGATCCTACAGTCCCCACCCTGGATGTGCCCCCAGCCATCGATCCTACAGTCTCCACCCTGGATGTGCCCCCAGCCATCCTTCCTACAGTCCCCACCCTGGATGTGCTCCCAGCCATCGATCCTACAGTCCCAATCCCAATTGTGCTCTTGCTTTGGCAAATCTGTGTATTTAGTCCTGACAATAAAGCTTCTTTCAATTTGGACATTGAGTAAAATAACAATCATTGTTTCATCGTGTGAGGTCATATTTGTAGGTTTTGAATTATATGCTTTTGATGACCACCATTGCGTGATTATCATTATTTTTCTGGCCTACTGGTAATTTTGTAGTTTTATTATATGTTATATGACATAGCTCTACCTGAGTTGACGGCACTGAGTTTAGTGATTGTCTGCAGCGTTGTTGTTGTCGTCTATGCTGCAATCATAGATCCTGGAAGCTGCAGAGGATGATGCAGCGCCAGCACCCAGCAAGGTTTGGGACCTTCGGGACAATTTGCAACACTTGCGGAGCCGGGGGTCTACTGAAGACCCCCCTGTGACCACCATGTTTGTATATAGCATCATGGCAGCTGATCAATGTTACAATACATAGTGTATTTCAGTATATTGAACCATTGATCACGTGATCATAGGCTAAAGTTCCCTAGGACTAATAAAAAAACTAAGAAAAAAGTATTACAAAATATATAAAAAATATATAAATATATCCCCGACCCTTTCCACCTTAAAATCTAAAAGAAAATATGACTTATTTGGTGTCGCCGCGTGCGCAATTGTCCGCACTAATAAAATATCAGCATATTTATGGCGTACGGTGAACGCCGAAGTGAAAAGAAACTCAAAATGGCAGAATCTCTGTGTTTTGTTCACTTTGTCTTAACAAAAAAGTGAGACAAAAAGAGATGGGAAAGTCACATGGACCCAAAAAGTGAAGCTGAGGCAGACTCCTAATCCTGGGACCCCCTTAGTCCTGCTGACACCCCTGCTCACATCCCTGCTCTGTGGGACATTTCCCTTCTGATGAGTCTGCCTCTGCCGCACTGTAAAATAAACAATTTGTCAATAAAGATAATTTGCTGCAAAAAAAAAGAAAAAAATGGCGGATAGAAGAAGAAGAAAAAAACCGCCCAGGTCCAGCAGGCAGTAGGCGGGGCTTAGACTGGCGGAATTCTCAGTCTGCAGACGTCGCGTAGATGACGTCACAGCCTGAGTCTAACGGCAGCCATCTTGGAGAAGGGCAGCCACAGTTCCCGCTCTTATGAATCCCTCTTTGCTCTGTGAAAACGGGTGATAGGAAGGGAACCATTTGTAAAACATCTTTATACAGGTTATTCTTTTTGGGTTACTCTACCTCCCGGACACTTTAGGAGTGAGAGACGTGCCCTCAGTCAAGATGGCTGCATCAGACGCCTGAGCGCCAGGAAACGCCGGGGGCGCGCGGATCGGGCACACGCCTCTTCACCCCCCCTTCCCCTGAGGTGGGGGGGCCGGAAGCGGAAGCGGCGCCAGGAGCTGGGGGACCCGGAGGCTGAGAGGGAGCGAGGTGATAACGTGTGAGGTAATTGTGGGTCAGTATCGTGATATGACGTCATGTTCGGCTCAGTAGCCCCCCAGTCGGGCTGTAGAGGGGGTCCTGAGCGCTGCAGCCCCCCACTGTGCCCGAGTGTGTCACCCTGCCTGTGTTGTGAATAGCTCCGGTCCTCCTGGCTGCCCCCGGGCCGGCTCTCTGCCCTGCTCATGCCCACAGGCCTCGTACAGCGCCCCCGCACGTCTGTCCTGAGGGCTACAGGTGACTTATTGCTCTGTGGCCGGAGAACCACAAGTCCCAGCCTCTCAGCACTTTCTATGTAACTTGTATGTGGTTTTATAGGTTCCCTGTGTACATGATACAGGTGATACCTCTGTGTGCGACCCTCACTGCACAGAAGACCCCCGATATGTGCAGAGCTGGGCAACAGTTACAGGCAAATGGGAAAAATGCTGCAAAGTAAGAAGCTTCCAAGGAAAGAAGAGTTACTGGCTTATGTGTCATTAACAAAGGCTACTTTCACACTCGCGTTCAGCGCAATCCGCCGCTATGGAGAACAGCGCACTCCGTTAACGCACTGCGCTATCCTCCATAGACTTGTATTGAAGACGCACTGTAACGCAAGTGTCTGCATTGCATCCGCTGGACGACGCTGATTTTGGCGCAGCGTCGGGCGGAGGGAACGCTACATGTAGCGTTTTTCGGGTCGTTAAAATAACGCACCTTGACGGATTCCGTTAGAAATCCGCCAAGGTGTCTAATGATTGTCTATGGTGGCGGATTCCGCCGCTATGCGCTAAGCGGCGGAATCCGCTGACTGATTCCGTCATGTTCTACTGAGCATGCTCAGTATGTCCAGCAGAACGATCTAAATCGTTTACAATCACTCCTGGTCTCTCCCTCTCACCCCCTCTCTCATACTCACCGATCATCGGCACGGCGCTGCACGGCTGTCACAAAGCTCTGGCAGCTTTTCCTCTTTTGAAAATGCCGTCTGCTCATTATTCCATCTCGTATTCACTGCTTCCACCGGCACCTATGTTTGGTTGCAGTCAGACCCGCCAACATGCTGAATGACAGCTGTCTCACTGCAACCAATCACAGCCCTCGGTGGGCAGGTCTATATCGTGCAGTACAATAAATAGTTAAAAAAAAAAAACCGGCATGCGGTATCCCCCCCCCCCCCCCCCCCTAATTTTGATACCAGCCAAGATAAAGCCACACAGCTGAAGACTGGTATTCTCAGGATGGGGAGCCCCCTAGCCTAAAAATATCAGCCAGCAGCCGCCCGGAATTGCCGCATCCATTAGATGCGACAGTCCCAAGACTCTACGCGGCTCATCCCGAATTGCCCTGGTGCGGTGGCAATCGGTGTAATAAGGAGTTAAATGGCAGCTTATAGCTGCCACTAAGTCATAGGTTGATCATGGCAGGCGTCTATGAGACAACCCCAATGATTAACCTGTAAGTGAAAGTAAATAAACACAAACACCCGAAAAATCCTTTATTTGGAATAAAAGACAAAAAAAACACCCTCTTTCACCACTTTATTAATCCCCAAATACCCCTCCAGGTCCGACGTAATCCACACGATGTTCCATGACACATCCAGCTCTGCTACATGAAGCTGACGGGAGCGGCCACAGACCAGACCGCTCTCTGTCAGCGCCACGCAGCAACTGAAGTGAGCCGCGCAATCAGCTGTGCCCTCATTCAGGTGACCCGTGGACATAGCTCTCGGGTGGAGGACTTCAGCTGTGGCCGCGGGTCACCTGAGTGACGGCACAGCTGATCGCGAGGCTCACTGCGGTCACTCGGGATTTGCGGTCACCTCTCTGTCTCTCTCTCCTCCCGACCGCAAATCTCCTTTCCCAGCGAAACATAACAAAACCAAAACCGCAAAACGTTCTTTCACAGGAATCCGTTACCTTTATTAGCACACTATTTGCAACGCTGTGATGCCTCACAACGCAAGTGTGAAAGCAGCCAATGTGAGCGGAAGAGAAATGGAAATCCCCTTGGTATTCGGTGACCGCCCGTTGCCTCTGTCCTCAGTATTCGGCGACCGCCCGTCTCCTCAGTATTCGGCGACCGCCCGTCTCCTCAGTATTCGGCGACCGCCCGTCTCCTCAGTATTCGGCGACCGCCCGTCTCCTCAGTATTCGGCGACCGCCCGTCTCCTCAGTATTCGGCGACCGCCCGTCTCGTCAGTATTCGGCGACCGCCCGTCTCCTCCATCACTTCTCCTGATCACTTGTACACAGGTTAGGGCTAGGACACACGGCAAGTGAAACGGTCCGAGTGGATTGCGATAAAAAATCGCATTCCGCGCAGACCCATGTTACTCTATTCCGTTTCCATCTGTGATTATTTCCTCAGCCCTAATCGGGCCTAGAAAATAGTCGCAGCATGCTGCGGGGTGGAATATGATCCGTTTTCACTCGCACCCATACAAGTCTGTGGGTGCGAGTGAAACATTGCGCTGCACTTGGGTGAAACCCAAATGCAGTGCGATAATTGCATCAGCTGGCGATGGGGGAGATTAGTCCCTCCCTCTCCTCTTTACCTGTGATCCGATCGCAGGATCGGATCACAGTGGCATGACACTCAGCTTACACTCGCAGCACAGCGGGAGCTAAGTGTCGCATCCGATGCACTTGCATCATGTTGCCCCAGACTTAAACAGGTTGTTCCAAACATCTTGGAGACCTGACCTCAGATCTTCTGTGTATGAGGCTTGCGCAGATCCTCATCATCATTTTCAGGATCTCTGCTTCAACCTGAATATGAATTCTCCAAATCTTTCACATCTGCAGCTTTGTTACAATTGTGTCCAGTCAGAACTTCAAACTTATTGTATTTTTTTTAGCACACAGTTACATTATAGAAGACTCTTAAGAGAAGGATGGAATTTTTTTCTGCTGTTTTTAGCTTACACAGTATTGTGGAGACTAGTGATGGACAAGCGTGCTCCAGTACGCTTATTACTCGGCCGAGTATTGGGAGTGCTTGAGTGTCATGCTCAAGTCGCCGCATGTTTCACGGCTGTTAGGCAATCCCTGCTTGTTGATTGGATGTCTATCATACGGTAATACCATAGTCATTTTGGCTACTGTCATTACTGTGATTGCTGGCTGCATAGCTTAGGGAGAGCTTAGATAAGAGCAAGGTTTGTACACTTGCACCCTTTAGTGCCTTTCATGTGACGCTAAAGGGTGTTTCTAGCCTGGTTTAACCTAATAATTAAGAAGAAAATGGTGTGGGGTCCTCCTATTTTTGATCAGCCAAGGTAAATCAGACAGCTGGGGGCTGATATTATCAGGCTGGAAAGGTCCATGAATATTTGGCCCTTCCTAGCCTAAAATTAGCAGCCCACAGCCTCTCCAGAATTGGCGTATCACATTAGATACGCCAATTCTGCTGCTTTACTCTAGCTTTTCCCGATTGCTCTGGTGCGGTGGCAAGCGGGTAATAATTTTGGGGGCTGTCGTCAGCTGTGAATTGACAGCTGGCATCAAGCCCAGGGGTTAGTAATTGGGAGGCCTCTATCAGATAGCCCCATTACTAATCCAGTAAGTGAAAAGAAAAAAAAACGGACTCAGAGATGCATCCAGGTGTCTTCCCCATGCTGTTTACATCGATTTTTTTTTTTTTTTTTTTTTTTCTTCCCCCCCCCCCAGCATCCCCAGCCCTCCTGTTAGGGTCTTCTGGGTAAAATGCTAAAGTTTCCATTGACTTCCATTATACTCGTTGCTCAAATCGAGCCTGTCCAAGCGTCTGACCTGCTCGATTCGAGTAACGAGCACTTGAGCATTTTAGTGCTCACTCATCACTTAGTGGAGATGATGCAGTTATTAATCACCAGGTCCAAAACACCTCGCCTGTAAATGCACTTGTTGGTGTGTGGGGTTTTTTTGTATTTTTTTGTAGCATGAGGCTTTTCATTCAATGACCGCAAACAGAGTTATTGAAAATTTTTGAATCAAAATCGAAAGGAACAATTCTTCAGTCTCTACCAGATTTTTGAAGTGTCAGCGGAACGTAGGGAGAGGAGGCACGGCCTGAGAAAATAATCATAGCTTGCACCCCAAATGTGTAGTAACGTGCGTCATAGCTGTCCTCTAATGCCTGATGATGGCGCCTGTTAATGAGCGCAGTGCGTCCCACTCCAGAACATTTTTCACCAGTCGTAAAGGGAACCTCACTATACACTGTGTGCAGAATTATTAGGCAAGTTGTATTTTAGCAGATTTTTTTTTATTATTGATCAACAACTATGTTCTCAATCAACCCAAAAGACTCATAAATATGAAAGCTTAATATTTTTGGCAGTTGGAGGGGTTTTTAGATTTATCTATCTTAGGAGGATCTGTTTGTGCAGGTAACTATTACTGTGCAGAATTATTAGGCAACTTAATAAAAACCAAATCTATTCCCATCTCACTTGTTTATTTTCTCCAGGTAAACCAATATAACTGCACAAAATTTAGAAATAAACATTTCTGACATGCAAAAACAAAACCTAAAAAAATTAGTGTCCAATATAGCCCCCTTTCTTTCTGATGACCCTCAGCAGCCGACCATCTATAGATTCTGTCATTGCTTGATCTGTTTACGATCCACATTGCGTGCAGCAGCCACCACAGCCTCCAGACACTGCTCCCAGAGGTGTACTGTTTTCCCTCCCTGTAGATCTTACATTTTATGAGGGACCACAGGTTCTCTATGGGGTTCAGATCAGGTGAACAAGGGGGCCATGTCATTATTTTTTCATCTTTTAGACCTTTACTGGCCAGCCACGCTGTGGAGTAGTTGGATGCATGTGATGGAGCATTGTCCTGCATGAAAATCAAGTTTTTCTTGAACGATACCGACTTCTTCCTGTACCACTGCTTGTAGAAGATGTCTTCCAGAAACTGGCAGTAGGTCTGGGAGTAGAGCTTCACTCCATCCTCAACCTGAAAAGGTCCCACAAGTTGATCTTTGATGAAACCAGCCCATACCAGTGCCCACCTCCACCTTGCTGGCGTCTGAGTCGGAGTGGAGCTCTCTGCCCTTTACTGATCCAGCCTCTGGCCCATCCATCTGCCCATCAAGAGTCACTCTCATTTCATCAGCCCATAAAACCATGAAAAATCACTTAGGCTATGTGCGCACTTACCGGATTTTGCCGCGGATTTTTTGCGGATTTGCTGCATGTTTCGCTGCAGAAAATGTTCATAACATCTCTGCAGTGAATCACCAGCAAATCCTATGGAGAAAAAAAATCCTGTGCGCACTGGGCGGAATTTGACAGCTGCATGTTTTGCTGCGGGAATCCCGCAGCAAAAACAAGTGCATGTCACTTCTTTTCCGCACATCGCTGCGGGATTTCACTCCATTGACTCAATGTTAATCATGAAATCCCGCAGGGAATAACGCAGGCAGCAAATTCTGTGCGGTTCACTGCGTTTTCCTGCGTTATTCCCTGCGGTATTTCGCGGTTTACCTCCGGTAATGTGCATCGCCTGTCTGCGGTTTTGCAGGGAAGTGATGTCATTACAGGAAGAGGAAGCCGTGCAGAGAGTAAACACAGATCACAGACACAGAACACATCACAGACATAGAACACAGACACATAGAACATAGACACACATAGAAAGAAAACGGAAATATAGAAAACAAAGAACGTGGGCTCCGCTGCATATTTACCTTCCAGCCGAGGTAAGCACACAGCGGCGGACCTGTATTCTCAGGCTGGGGAGGGAGAGGGGCAGGGGTAATGTCCCCCGCCTCACTCCCCCTCCCGCAGCCGAGAATATCAGCCGCAGCTGCCCCGGCACTGTCGCATGCATTATGCGGCAATACCGGCGTGTCCTCGGCTCTTCTTGCCACCGTGTAGCAGTGGTAGCAAGGTAATACAAGGGGTTAATGGCGGGGGATCACCGCCATTAACTCCAGGCTTGATCATGGCAGCGTCTATGAGACAGCTGACATGATCAACCCGTAAGTAAAGTGAATAAAACACACACACCGAAAAATCCTTTATTTTAAATAAAACCAACAAGCCTCGTTCACCATTTTATTAACCCCTCCCAAACAAAACTCCGGCGTAATCCACCGCTCCGGCTCCGGCGTCCTGCACTGCTGACATCCAGCCGCGACTGTCACAGACACAGGCTGAATGCAGCAGACAGCAGAGGTAATTACCGGTCATTTCCCACGGCCGGTAATGTGAACTCACTGCCGACCGTGGGAAATGCAGCGATCTGTCCTCTATCTATCCCTCTATCTATCTGTCTATCTATCTATCTATCTGTCTGTCTATCTATCCCTCTATCTATTCTTCTGTCTATCTACTATCAGAATTAAATGTATTTTTTTTTCTTCAATGTGCTTTATTGCATTGAATGCAATAAAGCACATCCCAACCCGCACGCGGCAAAACCGCGGCAATACCGCGAACAATACCGCGGTAAAACCGCGGCAAACCGCATGCGGTTTTCGGGTGCGGTTTCCCGCGTTTTTTTACCGCGGGTGCGGTAATCTTTGAGAGCATGCGGAATTTACGCAAGGAAATTTCATTTCCCAGTGCGCACATAGCCTTAGGCTATGTGCGCACTGGGAAATGAAATTTCCTTGCGTAAATTCCGCATGCTCTCAAAGATTACCGCACCCGCGGTAAAAAAACGCGGAAAACCGCATGCGGTTTGCTGCGGTTTTACCGCGGTATTGTTCGCGGTTTTGCCGCGTGCGGGTTGGGATGTGCTTTATTGCATTCAATGCAATAAAGCACATTGAAGAAAAAAAAAAAATACATTTAATTCTGATAGTAGATAGACAGAAGAATAGAAGGATAGATAGACAGACAGATAGATAGAGGGATAGATAGAGGACAGATCGCTGCATTTCCCACGGTCGGCAGTGAGTTCACATTACCGGCCGTGGGAAATGACCGGTAATTACCTCTGCTGTCTGCTGCATTCAGCCTGTGTCTGTGACAGTCGCGGCTGGATGGAAGCAGCGCAGGACGTCGGACCTGTGGATTACGCCGGAGCTTTGTTTCGGGGGGGTTAATAAAATGGTGAACGAGGCTTGTTGGTTTAATTTAAAATAAAAGATTTTTCTGTGTGTGTGTTTTTTTCACTTTACTTACGGGTTGATTATGTCAGCTGTCACATAGACGCTGCCATGATTAAGCCTGGGGTTAATGGCGGTGGTCCCCCACCATCATTAACCCCTTGTATTACCTTGCCACCACTGCTACACGGTGGCAAGAAGAGCCGAGGACACTTCGGTAGTGCCGCATAATGCATGCGACAGTGCCGGGGCAGCTGCGGCTGATATTCTCGGCTGCCGGAGGGGGAGTGAGGCGGGGGACATTACCCCTGCCCCTCTCCCTCCCCAGCCTGAGAATACCAGGCCGTCGCTGTGTGCTTACCTCGGCTGGACGGTAAATATGCAGCGGAGCCCACG
This sequence comes from Anomaloglossus baeobatrachus, assembly GCF_048569485.1. Taxonomy (NCBI): domain Eukaryota; kingdom Metazoa; phylum Chordata; class Amphibia; order Anura; family Aromobatidae; genus Anomaloglossus; species Anomaloglossus baeobatrachus. The sequence goes on from NC_134357.1 coordinate 24,793,169, forward strand.
TTCTTTTTTTTCTATATTTCCGTTTTCTTTCTATGTGTGTTCTATGTGTCTGTGTCTGTGATGTGTCTGTGATGTGTTTGTGTTTACTCTCTGCACGGCTTCCTCTTCCTGTAATGACATCACTTCCCTGCAAAACCGCAGACAGGCGATGTACATTACCGGAGGTAAACCGCGAAATACCGCAGGGAATAACGCAGGAAAACGCAGTGAACCGCACAGAATTTGCTTCCTGCGTTATTCCCTGCAGGATTTCATGATTAACATTGAGTCAATGGAGTGAAATCCCGCAGCGATGTGCGGAAAAGAAGTGACATGCACTTGTTTTTGCTGCGGGATTCCCGCAGCAAAACATGCAGCTGTCAAATTCCGCCCAGTGCGCACAGGATTTTTTTTCTCCATAGGATTTGCTGGTGATTCACTGCAGAGATGTTATGAACATTTTCTGCAGCGAAACATGCAGCAAATCCGCGGAAAATCCGCAGCAAAATCCGGTAAGTGCGCACATAGCCTAAAGATATTTCTTGGCCCAGTCTTGACGTTTTATCTGATGTTTCTTGTTCAGAGGTGGTGGTTTTCAGCCTTCCTTACCTTGGACATGTCCCTGAGTATGGCACACCTTGTGCTTTTTGATACTCCAGTAACGTTGCAGCTGTGAAATATGGCCAAACTGGTGGCAAATGGCATCTTGGCAGCTTCACGCTTGACTTTCCTCAATTCATGGGCAGTTATTTTCTGCCTTTTTTGCCCAGCACGCTTCTTGCGACCCTGTTGGCTATTTTCCATGAAACGCTTGATTGTTCGGTGATCACGCTTCAAAAGTTTGGCAATTTCAAGACTGCTGCGTCCCTCTACAAGACATCGCACAATATGGACTTTTCAGAGCCCGTCAAATCTCTCTTCTGACCCATTTTGCCAAAGGAAAGGTAGTTGCCTAATAATGAAGCCCCCCTTATATAGGGTGATGATGTCATTACACGGCACCCCTCCTCATTACAGAGAGGCACATCACCGGATTTACTTAATTGGTAGTTGGCTCTCAGCCTATACAGCTTGGAGTAGGACGACATGAATAAAAAGCATCATGGGATCAAAATACTCATTTGCCTAATAATTCTGCACATGGTGTATAAATGAAATCCATCGCTTTTAGGCTATGTGCGCACAATGCAGTTTTGTTCAGCTAAAAACGCACCTGGCTGAAAATTCACATGTTTTTGGCGCGTTTTAGTGTCTTTTTGTTGCTTTTTGTGTGTGTATTTGTGCCCATGCGTTTTTGCAGTATATTCTATAGAAAAACACGTAAAAAATGCAGAAAAGTGGCATGCTGCTTCTTTCTTTGTCGCTCCATTGGGAGACCCAGACAATTGGGTGTATAGCTACTGCCTCCGGAGGACACACAAAGTATTACACTTAAAAGTGTAAAGCCCCTCCCCTCTGCTATACACCCTCCCGTGCATCACGGGCTCCTCAGTTTTTATGCTTTGTGCGAAGGAGGCACACATCCACGCAAGCTCCACAATTTGGTCAGCAGCAGCTGCTGACTAGATCGGATGGAAGAAAAGAGGGCCTCTAACAGAGCTCCCGGCATGCTCCCTTCTCACCCCACTGAGTCGGCGGTGTTGTTAAGGTTGAGGTACCCATTGCGGGTACACAGGCAGGAGCCACATGCTGTTTTCCTTCCCCATCCCTTATGGGCTCTGGGCGAAGTGGGATCCTATCCGGTCATCCAGGCACTGGGACCGGCCTCCATCCGCAGCCCCTGTGGGATTCTGCCGGACGGAGACGGAGTATCATCAGGGACAGGGCCCTGCATCTACAGGTACTCTGTGTCCCCTTGGGGACGGTGCATAGAGCACCTTGGCCTCAGACGCTGCAGCGCCCGAGGTGATTCGTATGACGCCGGGACTACCGCGCCGACCGCGCCTGCCTTCCGGCCGCGGTTTATAACTTTAGTCCCCGGCTTTTGCGGCCTAGTGCCTTTTCACTCCCGCCCACGGCCCTGCCAGTCAGGGGGAAGGGCGGGACGGTCGGTCTAACGCCGACAGTGAGAGCTGGAGCACACTTCGCTGTCCTCCATCACCCTCACTATGCACTCCGCGGCGCAGAGGTACTCAGTGTCCCCGTGGGGACGGTGCATGGAGCACCTTGGCAGATTGGGCAGTGACTGCTGGGTTGGTACGGTACTACCGCGCCGACCGCGCCTGCCGGTCGGCCGCGGTGTTTAACTTTAGCACCCGGCTTTCGCGGCCTAGTGCATTAATCTCCCGCCCCCGGACCTGCCAGTCAGGGGGAAGGGCGGGACAGTCGGGCTGACGCCGACAGTGAGGGCCGGAGCACACTTCGCTGTCCTCCATCACCCTCACTAAGCTCTCTGCGGCACAGAGGTACTCAGTGTCCCCTTGGGGACGGTGCATGGTGCACCTTGGCAGATTGGGCAGTGACTGCTGGGTTGATACGGTACTACCGCGCCGACCGCGCCTGCCGGCCGCGGTGTTTAACTTTAGCTCCCGGCTTTTGCGGCCTAGCGCCTTAAACTCCCGCTCCTGGCCCTGACAGTCAGGGGGAAGGGCGGGACGGTCAGTCGGAGGCTAACAGTGAGGGCTGGAGCACACTTGGCTGTCCTCCGCCCCCCTCACGTTTTCACTCAGGGCACCAGATTCCCGCACTTTTGGGGTTACGCCCACGGCTCCCCCCTCCACTGTATACGCCGACAGCCATGTTTTAAGCAGCACATACTGCTTCAGGGTCGGTACGCCAGGGGGCTTCTTCTTGATGCTGGGCCCCCTAGAGTGATGAAATGTATATATGGATATATATTTTTGTATGCAGTTTCACAGTTCGGCTGTACATATGTATCCTTAGTGATCGCTGTGACATTGCTCGGGCCATGTGGCACTCGCTCAGCCGGAGCCGGGGGCACTGGTTGAACTCCGCCGGCGTTACCTGTCCAGGCGGCAGGGACTGAGTTGCAGCTTTTGCTGAGAAACTCTGAGTCATTTTCACTATCCATGTCTCAGGCTATGGACAAATGGTCGGCTAAGAGACTAGGTGTTTGCAGTCCAGACCGGTCCCTTACACAGGCCCCGGGCACTGCGGGATCGCCCCAGGCCTCTATCGGTCTGCGACGAAGCGTGTTCCTGGGGTGGCCTCTAGTTATGACGGGGGGTACTCCAGCACGAACCGCAGTCCCAGTCCGGCTAAGCAGCTTTGCTTGGAATCTTCCCCGACTTCTTCAAGGGCCTCAGCTTGAGGACCCTCTAGAGGATGGGGCGGAGGTCGCAACCCAGGACTGTCCGGACGTGGCTCTAAAGGCTTCACAGATACTGTACAGAAGCACACCTTCCCGGACAAGCGTTTTACTGAACGCCTTATAACACACGTGGTCCCTTCCCCTCTGACGTTGTTAAGGTTTGGGCTCAGTGTCATAAGGTGCCCTCCAGTCTCTTGACTGGCGGCTAGATCAGTAGTAGCAGTGGCTGACGGGTCCACGCTCAAGAATGCCACGGACAGACAGATAGAACTCCTAATGAGATCCATCTATGAACCCATAGGCGCGTCCGTTGCCCCAGCCTTTGCAGGGGCGGGCACTCCATGCTATCTCAGCTGCTCTGTCTCAGATTAATGCGGTCTGCTCCGCATTTAGCGTCTTTGACGTCTCAGGCGGTGGTATTTTCATCCTCCGCCGTGCACAGAGAACCTTTTCTGTATGGCGGTCCAGGTCAGGGGAGTGGTCCCCACGTGTCCAAGACCGATGTAGGAGACATTCTGTCTTACAGTCACAGGATAGAGCTCAGTTCTCGTCCTCCGACTCGTTGCTTCAGAGCATCTCCGTCCCCCGAGCGAGCCGATGCATTTCCAGGCGGTGAACACCAGATAGGACGGATCACTCCACCCCGTTCTGGACTTCACACTGCTCAACGGACAGAGAACCTGACGGTTCCGGATGGAATCTCTCCGCTTGCCATCGCCTTTGATGGCCCAAGGAGGCCTCCTAGCATCAATCGACATCAGGGATGCTTATCTCCATGTGCCGATTGTACCAGAATTTCAGCGCTTCCTGCGCTTCGCCATAGGGGACGAACACCTTCAGTTCGTGACACTAACTCTCGGCCTGGCGACAGCCCCACGGTCCTTCACCAAGGTCATGACAACGGTGGTAGCGGTCCTACACTCTCAGGGACACTCGGTGATCCTTTACTTAGACTATCTGCTGGTCAAGGCTCCCTCTCGGGTGGCATGCCAACACAGCCCGAACATTGCTCTAGAGACTCTCCAGAGATTCGGGTGGATCATCAATTTACCAAAGTCAAGATTGACACCGGCCCAATCACTGACATATCTCAGCATGGAGTTTCATACTCTCTCAGCGATAGTGAAGCTTCCGCTGGACATACAGTGTTCACTACAGACAGGGGTGCGATCGCTCCTTCGAGCCCAGTCACACCCTTTGAGGCGCCTCATACACTTCCTAGAGAAGTTGGTGGCAGCAATGGAGGCAGCTCAGTTTGCGCAGATTCATCTGCGCCCACTTCAATGGGACTTTCTCCGCAAATGGGACAGCAAATCGACGTCCCTCGACAGGAACGTTGCTCCTTCTCGGGCAGCCAAGGCATCCCTTCAGTGGTGGCTTCTTCTCACTTCTTATCGAAGGAAAAATCCTTCCTGCCCCCAACCTGGGCTGTGGTCACGGCTGACGCGAGTCTGTCAGGGAGTCTTCCCCCGCCACAGGGCTCAGGGTACATGGACTCAACAGAGTCCTCCCTCCAGATCAATGTTCCGGAGGTGAGGGCAGTGTATCTAGCCCTAAAAGCGTTCCAGCCATGGCTGGAATGCAGGCAGATCCGATTTCAGTTGGACATCGCCACGGCGGTGGCATACATCAACCACCAAGGCGGCACAAGCAGTCGGCAAGCCTTCCAGGAAGTCCGGCGGATTCTGCTGTCGGTGGAAGCCACAGCCTCCACCATCTCCGCAGTTCACATCCCGGGCGTAGAAAACTGGGAAGCAGTCTTTCTCGGTCGCCGGGCATGGACGCAGGGGAATGGTCTCTTCACCCGGACGTGTTTCAAGAGATTTGTTGCCGCTGGGTGAAGCCGAACGTCGACCTATTGGCGTCCCGGCACAACAACAAGGTCCCGGCATTCATGGCACGTTCTCAAGACCAGATTGGTCGCAGTTTCCACTGCCTTACGTATTTCCTCCTCTGGCGATGCTGCCCAGAGTGTTACGCAAGATCAGATCCGACTGCCGCCGCGCCATCCTCGTCGCTCCAGACTGGCCGAGGAGGTCGTGGTTCCCGGATCTGTGGCATCTCACGGTAGGCCAACCGTGGACACTACCAGGCCGGCCAGACTTGCTATCTCAAGGGCCGTTTTTCCATCTGAATTCTGCGGCCCTCAACCTGACTGCGTAGCCTTTGAGTCCTGGATCCTAGCGTCTTCAGGGTTATCTCAAGAGGTCATTACCACTATGAGACAGGCCAGGAAACCAACGTCCGCCAAGATCTACCACAGGACGTGGAAGATCTTCTTATCCTGGTGCTCTGATCAGGGTTTTACTCTGGCCATTCGCCTTGCCCACTTTTCTGTCCTTCCTTCAATCCGGAATGGAAAAGGGGTGGTCTCTCGATTCCCTTAAGGGACAAATTTCGGCGCTTTCTGTGTTTTTTTTCAAAAGCGTCTAGCCAGGCTTCCTCAGGCACGCACGTTCCTGCAGGGGGTTTGCCACATAGTCCCTCCTTCCAAGCGTCGGCTAGAACCCTGGGATCGGAACAGGGTGATACCGGCTCTTCAGGAACCACCCTTCGAGCCAATGAGGGATATTTCTCTTTCACGCTTTTCGCAGAAGGTGGTCTTCCTAGTGGCAGTCACGCCACTCCGCAGAGTGTCGGACATAGCAGCACTGTCATGCAAAGCCCCCCTTCCTGGTGTTTCACCAGGACAAGGTGGTTCTGCGTCCGGTTCCGGAATTTCTCCCGAAGGTGGTATCCTCTTTTCATCTCAATCAGGATATCTTCTTACCTTCTTTTTTGTCCTCATCCAGTTCACCGATGTGAAAAGGATTTGCACTTGTTAGGTCTGGTGAGAGCACTCAGACTCTACATTTCTCGTACGGCGCACCTGCGCCGCTCGGATGCGCTCTTTGTCCTTGTCGCTGGCCAGCGTAAAGGGTCGCAGGCTTCCAAGTCAACTTGGCTCAGTGGATCAAGGAACCAATTCTTGAAGCCTACCGTTCTGCTGGGCTTCCGGTCCCTTCAGGGCTGGAGGCCCATTCTGCCAGAGCCGTGGGTGCGTCCTGGGCATTGCTGCACCAGGCTACGGCTCAGCAGGTGTGCCAGGCGGCTACCTGGTCGAGTCTGCACACTTTCACGAAGCACTATCTAGTGCATACCTACGCTTCGGCAGATGCCAGCTTAGGTAGGCGAGTCCTTCAGGCGGCGGTTGTCCAGCTGTAGGAAGGAGCCGTTTTACGGCTCTTTTACCGAGGTATTCTTTTACCCACCCAGGGACTGCTTTTGGACGTCCCAATTGTCTGGGTCTCCCAATGGAGCGACAAAGAAGAAGGGAATTTTGTTTACTTACCGTAAATTCCTTTTCTTCTAGCTCCAATTGGGAGACCCAGCACCCGCCCCTGTTCCCTTCGGGCTGTTGTTTCTTTGTGTACACATGTTGTTCAGATTGAATTGTTCTTGGTTATGGTTTCAGTTCTCCGAACATCCTTCGGATTGAATTTACCTTAGACCAATTTATAAGTTTCCTCCTTCCTGCTTTTGCACCAAAACTGAGGAGCCCGTGATGCACGGGAGGGTGTATAGCAGAGGGGAGGGGCTTTACACTTTTAAGTGTAATACTTTGTGTGTCCTCCGGAGGCAGTAGCTATACACCCGATTGTCTGGGTCTCCCAATTGGAGCTAGAAGAAAAGGAATTTACGGTAAGTAAACAAAATTCCCTTCTTTTTCTGCAACCAAACCTGCAAGTAAAAAACAAGCAACGTGCGCACAGCATTTCTGAATTCTCATAGACTTTGCTGGCAAAGCAAAGACATGTAATTTAGGGCAACAAACTACAACCTAAACTGCACCAAAAACGCATCAAAAACTGCACAGGGCCTTACGTTTTTTTTTTCTATCCCCCACCAATCTCTCTATAAAGCTGAGGCCACACGGGGATTAGTGCGAGTCCTCGCATGACACTTGGCTCACGCTCGCAGGACAACGAGAGCCGAGTGTCATTCATGCGAGTGTGGTCCGATCGTGCGATCATACCACAGCTGCGGAGGGGAGGGAGGGATATATTTTCCTTGGTTACGAGCATCCGCAGCTGCTAGAAGCCGGGCTGCCTGCACACGTAACCAAGGTAAACATCGTGTAACTAAGCGAAGCGCTTTGCTTGGTTACCAGATATTTACCTTGGTTACGAGCGTTCGCCGCTCAGGCGGCAGAGAGGGAGGGGGAGAGAGAGACTGATCACGCCAGGCTGGTTTCTGGGCATGCTCAGCAGAGCAATCAGGATCCTGTCTATCAGCACGCCAGCGTTCACCTGCGTTTGCGTGCTGTTTAGTCAGGATCCAGCAATTTGCAGTGTTTGGACGCAGCTCAAAAACGCTACAAGTAGCGTTTTTGAAAAAAGTTAAAAAACTGCAAGTCACTGGATCCTCACTATAACGCACGCAAACGCAGGTGAACGCATGCTGACGCGAGTTCATTGCAAATGCATTGAAATGAAAACGCATTTGCACTGGATCCGTTTTTGCGTTAAAAAAACGTTCATGACGCATGTTAAAAAAACGTAGTGTGAAAGCCGCCTAACAGGTGATTTACTGCAGTTTTATATAGGGAAAACCTTCCCCAGAAGGAAGGACCTTTTGGAAAGTTGCAGAACTGTTCATTATCAGGTAAACGTTATATACATCACTTGCATCTCTAGTGACCGGCTTCTTATCTGAGAAATGTGAAGCGGACTGTAGCGATGAGGCTGGATCTACACACACAGTTGTACTACTTTCTTTTTGTTGGCGTTTTTAACAACTTTATTCTTTTTCCAAAACTCTAGACAGAATACCATAAAGTCCATAGATAGATATTGGGAAGTCTACGTTTTTAGTATTTGTGGCTGTTTATACTTTGCGTACACTATGGCATTTCTAGTGATTTTTCTTTTAAAGATTTGCAAAAACGGCAGAAAAAAATGTGAAAAATTCTTGAAATTCACACGGTGTTGACATAGTTTAAAAAGCGACCTATGGATGCACGCGAGCGAATGCCGCTGCTCTGTCGTTATTTGTTTTTGGACGCTGCGCTCCGATGGCTGTTGGCAATATGTAACTTGCTCAGTTGATATATGTGGTGGCGCAAGTTTGGCACAGGGGTATTGGTTTGAGAACAGAGTTTTCCCACACACCTAACGCTATATGTACACAGAGTCTTTTGAGGGAAACTATCCACAGCAGCCTTACCACAGCCCAGTGAACCTCCTCCTACCTCCCGCCATCCCCATCGTAAAGTCATTGTTGTGGCGCTCACATATATTGTGCCAGGCCTCCTAATCAAACACACTCCTGGGAATGCCGCAAGGGAGGACGACGTTTTTTAAATTTTGGTAAGGCTAGTTTCACACTTGCGTTCAGCGCATTCCGTCACTATGGAGAATAGCGCAGTCCGTTAACGCACTGCGCTATTCTCCATAGACTTGTATTGGTGACGCACTGTAACGCAAGTGTCAGCGTTGCATCCACCGGACGACGCAGCGTCGTTATTTTGACGCTGCGTCGGGCGGAAGGAACGCAGCATGTAACGTTTTTTTGAGCAGCGGAATCCTTTGGATTTCACTTCGCATGCTCTCCCTGGCTCCCTCCTTCCGTAACCATGGTACACATTGGGTAACCAAGGAACCCTGGTTACGTGTGCCGGGAGCCCGACACTTCCCCGCTCGCCTCCGCCCCCTCCCGCACTCTGTATGTATACACACACACACAATCGCACACACACTCTCACACTCACTCACCTGTCCCCCAGCGATGCAGTCCCCGCGGCACTGACGTCCTCAGCCATGGCCCCGCTCGGCTCCGCCCCCCGCACACATTGTCGGCGACCGAACGATCAGCTGATCACCCGGCGGCCGGCTACTGTGAGTGATCAGCTGATCACCCGGCGGCCGGCTACTGTGAGTGATCAGCTGATCACCCGGCGGCCGGCTACTGTGAGTGATCAGCTGATCACCCGGCGGCCGGCTACTGTGAGTGATCGGCTGATCACCCGGCGGCCGGCTACTGTGAGTGATCGGCTGACCACCCGGCGGCCGGCTACTGTGAGCGATCGGCTGATCACCCGGCGGCCGGCTACTAGGAGTGATCGGCTGATCGGCCGGCTACTGGGAGTGATCGGCTTATCACCCGGCGGCCGACTACTGTTAGCGATCAGCTGATCGTTCACAATAGTCTGACGACGGTAAAACTGTAATAAAAATAAACGAATTGCGTTGTTTTGCAGCATCCGTTGCATCCGTTGTGCCACTATATGCAACACATCCGTTGCATCCATCACACAATGCAATGGATACCGTTCAACGCAAGTGTGAAACTAGCCCAAGACTGGCATGAACTACAGGGGTGTCTGCTGCACCAGGGTCCTGCAAATTTTTTATTTTTTGTTGCTTACATCCAGGGCTGTAGAGTCGGTAAGCCAAACTTCCGACTCCTCAATTTCCCTTGCTCCGACTCCCACATATATTGCTTATATTTAAGTGAAAAATGTATTGTAGTGCAATGTGAACATCAGACATTTAATCATTTTTATGATACAATAATCAAGATATTTAGATAGAATATAAAATATATTTATTGGAATACAGCTTTAGAAAACAAAAAACTGTAATAAATTATAAATATGTAATACACTATGTAGTACAGACTACATATATATATATATATATATATATATATATATATATATATATATATATATATATATATATATATATATATATATATATATATAT